>NW_027269267.1:50201768-50444268 GCF_023055355.1 Agelaius tricolor | reverse complement strand
TGCATTGGTATTATATAACTTGGGTTTCTTATGCATGATAAAACCAAATATGATAGAAATAATAAGAAGAATTTTTGGTTCTGGTATTTGTTTAAGGAGTAGACTCCTTTTTATCCTTAAAGATATTAATTCAAATCTAGTTCACATGGTAGACACTGAAAATAATTATCTTTGAATGATTAATGAGGAATGAATTGGTAGTCTCAGTCCATTTCCCAGCACAAATCATAAAACTCAACATCAAAACCATCGTTAATTATGCCAGCACAGAAACCAAGGTTTAAGTGTTCTTGAATGGATCACTACTTTAAGTTCTGACATAGGACTACCAGTTTATGACTGAGGCATTTCTGAATTTGCATTGGCTCTCCTGCTCCAATGGTAGTTGCATTTACTTACTTCAGATTGATGCTTCTTAACTATTGGTTTCATATTTTGTTTCTTTCTCTTTCTGAACTGCAGATTGAATTTTTATTTTCAAAAAATTTACAAATGCTGTAATAAAAAAGCGTATGACAGGTGTTGTATAGAAAGAAGCCTTTTGCAGACAAGTGTGACCAGTATATGGCTACTCCTTTATTCATGTCATTATATACACCTTAATCAAGCAGGTGGACTCCAGATGGAGAGTACCTACTGGCTCAAGAAACGGTGAATTAAGGTAAATTATCCACTCTGTGCAGTCCCTTCATACAGATTAGATTACTCCTGGTTCTCTGTAAAGCTCAGTTTCATACACCAGAGAAGAGAGGAAATGTTTACATTCTGAAATATTGAAAGGCTCTTTCAAATGTAGGCAAAATGAGATTTTGAGGATAAATAAATTAGTTAAGAAACTAAATACTCAGTCTTCTTGATGTAATTCATTTATCACAAATGTTTGGACCTACACTTGACAGTGTAGTGATCAGGCAAATATTATTGCAAGTATTTTTTTTATAGTAAACTGTATCTTAAACAAATTCATACAGGTACAAACAGTCTAGGAGATTAGGTTCTCTAGGTATCTTACTCTGGGATGCAAATTTTAAATTGAAAAAGGCTAACACTCTTTTAGTCTTTTTCACCTGGAATTCCTGGTCTGAATTCTGTATTTCCTGCATAGGTCACAAAACCCTCATGGGAAGAGGAAAAAAAAAAAACAATGCACCAGAAAACCCCAACCCAAAACAAAAAAAAATCCACAACCCGGCCCAAACTGCTATAGCTTTTGCATTCAGCAAAGGCTTTTATGCCTTAGGACAGAATAAAGGATATGTATCTCATTGTTAGATTGCAAGAAGATTAAAAGAAAGCACTCTGCTGAGAACCTGTATAATGATGGCTCCAAGGACACACAAGGAATTTGTTCCACATGTACGCATCAGGGTTTGTTAATTTTGCTGTCACCCACAGGGACTATTCTCTTTCAGCTAGTATTTAAAAAAAAAATTACCAGAGACAAGGAGTCTGAGCCTTTTTTCTCATTTTGAAGAATAAGTTAATAGCAGATCACACACACTGTTTGTAGAATTAGTTTGCTGAGAAGAAATTTAGAGCAAATTTTCAGTTTGAAATATAGAAATGTATGGTATTTCTCCTTCAGTGAATTCATTGCAACTCAGCAATTTGAGTACTTTGTATGTGGAGACAAGTGTCAAAGGGGATGTACAACAGCATGAGAATATCAGCGTCACACTTGAATGAAGCTTCCTGATTTATCATCCATGACACATCATTTATCTTTGAAAATTCTCAAGATAAAATTTTATAATTAGAAATATGTTTGAGGGGTTTTGTGAGAGATTTTTTTCTGTTTTGTACTATTTCAAATGACCTACAAAATTTGCTCAGTTAGAGTAGAAAGAAAGAAATTGAAAGAAAACTGTTAAGTTTAAAAGCCATTCTGAGAGGCAAAAGAATCAAAGAGAATGAGTTCATTTATCACCACTGTGTAAAGGGTAAAATGCATAGCAGGAAAGAGAAAAAGGATTTAGGAGATTTTGAAGGAAATTATCCTTTTGAGATATAGCTGTCTAGCTTTACAGAAAAACAAGCATATTGCTTACTGGTTTTGAGTTGTCTTTTCACTACTTCTGTTTAAATACTTTATAAAATTAGGATTCATTTAAGATATCAGGAAAGGATAGTTATTGGCTATTTTGTATATCTTCAGGTAATTTTCCCAGAGTAAGTAGAACAACATTACAAAAATCCTTAAAAATTACTAGTTATGTCATGATTAAGTCACAGGGATTTATTATAACTTCTATAACAACTGAAGAAAAAGCAAAGAGAGATTCTAAATAGATATTTATTAGCTTAAGGTATTACAGAACTTAAAAGAGCTGTTGTTAAATTAATCTATACAAATGATTTAATCTATGCATATAGCTTCTTGTCAGGATATTGATGTATAACTAGCAGGGACACAGTTAAACTAGAGAAGAGAATATTCACATTTCTACATTATATCTACCTGTTTCTGGATTTGATTCCTCTGTGAGTTCCTATTTAACCGGAATTCCAGAAAGAAACATACTACATTCAATAAGGAAGCCAAGAGCATTTACTTGTTTTGTTTTATTTTTTTAGGAAAAAAAAATTAAATTTCTGCATATATACAGTGCATACAGGTTTAGACTTTTAGATATGGCTGGTTCACTCATTGTCTTCAGTGGAACAGGGGAAGAAAATAAGATTAAAAAGCCTATGGGTTCAAAAAAGCACAGGGCAATCACTTGCCAGTTACTGCTGCCAGCAAAAAAGATTTGATTTGGGGAAAAATAACTTAGGCAATTGCTAATTGCAAATAGAGTGGGGCTACGCTTTGGATATGTGCTGAATACTGTTGGTAATTCAAAGATGTTTTAGTTATTGCACAAAGTCAAGACCTCTTCTGCTTCTCTCACTACCCCTACAGTGAGGAGACTCAGGGTGCACGAGGAGTTAGGAGGGGACACAGATGGGACAGCTGACCCCAAATGACCAGAGGGATAATTTGATACCATATGGCATCATGCTCAGCATTTTAAACTGATAGAAGAAGAGGGAAGGTGGGGGCAGAATATTTGTGGTGATGTCACAAAACCATTCATTATGCATGATTTTAATCTTCTGATTCTCTCCCCAGTCTCACTGGGCAGGGGCAGGGGGGATAGATGGGATGGGATGGGATGGGATGGGTAAACAGCTGTGTAGTTTTTAATTTCTGGCTGAGGTTAACCATGGTGTGCTGTTACTCTTCTCGAGCATGAGTTTCCTTTCATGGGATACAGTCCTTCAAGGACTTTTCCATCATGGGTCCTTTCTAAACATTTCAGTGCTTCAAGAACTGCTTCAGACTGGGTTCTTTCCATGCAGCGCAGTCTTACAGGAATGGATTGCTCAATTGGGTCCCCCATGCATCACCAGTCTTGATAGCAAGCCTACTCCAGTGTGGGCTCCTCTCCCTGGGCTTCAGCTTCTGACAAGAGCCCACTTTTGTGTGGGCTCTCCATGGTCTGCAGCTTCCTTCAGGTATCCAAGTGCTATGGCATGGTGTCCTCCACAAGCTGTGGTATGGACATCTGCTCCAATATGATCCCACATGGGCTGCAGAAGGATAGCCTGTCTCATCATGTACTTCATCACAGGCTGCTCAGGTGTTTGGAGCACCTCCTCCCTCTCTTCTGCACTCATCTTGGTGTCTGCAGGATTGTTTAATGTTTTTCCTCACTTCTCACTCCTTAAATACACCTTCCCTAAGATTTCACCCCCCTGGCTGTGGGGCTTAGCCATGTCTTGTGGTTGGTGGGTCGGAGACAAATGGAACTTTCCTGTGTGTCCAGCACAGGGCAGTCTCAGATCCTGACAGAGGCAGGCCTTGGCACCTGCATCTTATAGAAGAAGTAAGAAACCAAAATGCTTACAAAAGGAAACTAAAAAGTAAAACTTCTGAAGGAGTCTGAAAACAATTTACCATCAGCCACCAAGATGAGAAATTCAAAACCAGAACCATTCATGTAGTTGGGAACCTTGTACACAGCAGCTCCTTATAAACTTTAAGGGGTAAAGGCTATGATTATGGTTTTTAGGTGATCAGAGCAGAGCCAGTGGGAGACTGAGTTGTTCAGAAAACCATAGGGGAAACATTTCAAAAGATAAGTTGTTTTAAAAGAGCTCAGTGTAAAAGAAATAAGAAAAAAAGATATAATTTCTGCAGCTTTCAGCTTTGCTCACAGGCATCTGATTGAAAACTTATGGTACTGTTAGTATACTGGTGGTTTTGCTATTGATCTTCAACAACTGTTTAAAAACTACTTTTCAAAGTTTTTAGAATCATATGGATTTCAATTTCACTCTAAAATTCTTCTGACAAGCTTTTTATCTCAAAAGGAAATTAATGGACCTTTCTGAAAATATCCTTCCTTGTTTGCATTGATGTTAACTGTGATTATCTCACTGTCTAGACAAAAAAAACCTCTTCTAACATGACCAATTTCTCTAACAGCCTTTTCTTGAAGTGTGCATGAAGAAGAAATGCTGGAATGAAATACCTCCAAAAGTACAAGAGCGTACAACAAAAAGAAATCCTAAGTTCAGGAACAATCTGTGAAGATAGTGAGAAAGTTTATTGCATAACAGGTTGTTTGAAAGATAAGAAGGTAAAAAAATAAAAGCTGACATGGCTGACAGGGAAAAAAGAAATAGCTGTATTTTTTGTGTTTGGATCTTATTTATATATGTTATTTCAGGACTGAGATATTACAGGCAGAAAATGAACGTATTCTTCACTGACATTCCATTGATACTCCCAGGAGAGTCATTTCATCTTTTATATAGTCCTGCTGATAAATCAATGAAGTTCTGCTTCAGCAAGTCAATACACACTGAAATGTTGCAATTAAGTTTTAGGTCATACTATAGAGATGCACATGTTGTATGAATATTGAGCCAGCATTTATAAGGAAATGAGTGGACAGGCATGAAATGCATCATCAGATAAAGGTGTCCAGAGTAGCTGAACAATACATTTTCTTATTAACTCTTTAGTGAATTTTGTTTAAAAAACAAAGAACATTATTAGTTGTGAAAAAAATAAGATTGAAAGAAATTTGAAGCCATTATCTACTCCATTCCTGTAATGCAATGTCAACTTTATTTTTCTTATTCTTACAAAATGTTTATTTATGTTTTACAGATTTCCATTAATGACGGGTGTGGAGCATATGCCCCTCTCCCCCACTCTATTAAAAATGTTTTATGGTTTTTATGAAATGAGAAGTTCTGTTTGAGGTTTCTTCTTTTATCTTTTCCAAAGTTAGTTGTCTATATATCTTCAGTCAAATTCTTTTAAGAAGTGGTAGATAAATATCAGTGTTGCCAAACCTGAAATGGACACCAGCACCCTATTACTGAGATGTCTCCATGTGTCAACATTTTGATCTCTGGCATTTCTACTTGTGGAAATATGTATAGCCAGAAAAATCTGATTTATTAACCTGACTTAGACTGCAGAGATCATAAGCAGGGCTGCCCAATGGGTATCCCCAAATAGAACCAGTCACATAACTTGCTATCTCTTTCTTATTTCTTGACTCTCCTTCTAGCTGTCCTCATAGCTTCCTTTTCCCTTCTTGGTGTCCTCTCAAGTATGTAACTCTCATTTAATTACTTTTCCCCTTTAGTCTCGATTTTGCTATATATATACCCAAATGTTCTATTTCTTATACCATTAGCAAGGTAATCTCTGACCTTTACAGTATTACAAATGTAGTTATTAAGGTGCTGTTGACATCAGAAAATTCTACCTTTATAAAGGTTCCCAGTACCCCTGCCAGCAGTCTGTGATATTTAGTCAGTTCTCACAAAACTGCCCCCTAAGCAACTGTGAAATGTAATGGCCCTTCATAGTGCAATCATTAACATTTGCCAGCTGTTGCACTGTTATCTATTACATCCCAAAATTTTTCATGTCACAACCAGTAGTTTTTCATATCCTGTTCAGTCAGCTTAATATCAGGCCAGGTCATAGTCTGTGGCTCACTCACTTGCCTATCTCTGTAACTTAACATTATTCTCCTTTATTGGGGGTAGAGGGCATGTGAAGTTCATAATACTAATATTTAGCCAAAAAGAATGCAAAGCTTCTAAATTCCATTACTCTAGTCACAACAAGAGGGTCTATAGCTTCATCACAGCACAGAACATTTCTTATTGTCAGCTTAGTGAAAAATGTAATTTTTGTCTTTAAACATTAAAGTATGTTAAAATATACCAAATATCCACCTCTCTTAACTCCAACAATACCTTTCTGTGGTTCATTAACTATAGCACAAAAAACCCTAGCAAATGGTTTCAGATGCACTCTTCTGAATTTATGTAAAATCACGAGTATATCAACTGTAGCTATCACACTGTTTATGATGTGTGATACTTCCACAAAGACAAATTCTTTCTCAGCAAGCAGAACCAGAGATGTCCTGTAGCATGTGTAGCAAAATTGGTTTTGTTGATTAGTTAGCTCATGTTGTAAACAAAACATTGAGTTCTCAACCATAACCTCAGGCTGTGAAAGTCACTTTATAGTTAAGTTCACAGATAAGTGTTATAATACTTATGCCTTACTGTAAATATTCCCTCACCACCCTTTTTTCCCAACAGTTTTACTTTAAATTTTGCCTATGCTTATGGCATAGATCTCATTACTCATCAAACAAAAAAGACATGCAGAATATAAATGTATTAAACCATTGTTGAATACCTACTATTTTGATGAAATGATGGAGAAAATAAATAAAATCCCATTTGTCCATTAAAGCAAAAAACCAGAATTTTAAATAGAAGTAGTTTTGATTGCTTTCTTTACATGTATATCTTCAGCAGTACCTAAATAAAATTTTGCAAAAACTTATTTTGCTCTTTTTGTTGTTGGGATCATGGTTAAAAACTAAGCAGGAAGAGAAAAGCCTCATTAAAGAACTACCTTTCAATAGTTGTCTTCTGGGCAGAGACTACAAACCAGTAGTCAAGAAAGGCTGCTTGCTTTCTCTCCAAACGAGAGGCTGAGAAAGTACTAATGATTCTGCAGAAAGGTGAAACAATTTACCATCAAATTATCTCTAACTTTATTAGACTAGATCTGTACTTCCCCATCTGTGTGCATGCCCTTCTGGTATCCAAGACCCAGAATGGTACAAAGATCTACTGATGTATTGTAAGAAAAGTTCAGAGGGATGCCTGAGTCTACACAGGT
This sequence comes from Agelaius tricolor, assembly GCF_023055355.1. Taxonomy (NCBI): domain Eukaryota; kingdom Metazoa; phylum Chordata; class Aves; order Passeriformes; family Icteridae; genus Agelaius; species Agelaius tricolor. Next base: position 50,437,052 of record NW_027269267.1, on the reverse strand, counting down.
ATTTGATTCATTGAGAAACTAAAGTCAAAGTTATAGCAAAACAAATAATTATCTCTGTGATTTTCAAGTATCTTTCTACATATATCAAGTAACGTGGTTTAAAACAGATAAGGATTTGTAATATGTGGATTTATTAACATGATTTAGCAATGCAATTCATCAGTAGTCAGTGAACTATACATCCATGATCAATATCAGAAATAAGTCAAATAAGTGTCAATACTATAAACTGACAAAATATTAATAAAAAATTACACTTTTCTAAAGACTCCTCTACAGCTATCTAGAAAATATTTTTATCAGGTTCAGTTTCAATGATTTTTCCAGTTACATCCACATTTCAAATAATTTATAGATGTGATAAAACCTTCCTTCACACTTTCAGTGCATAGCAGGTTTAAGAACAATCATTTCCATGGGTGAAAGAATGAGAGAGAGCTGAGTCTACAGTGAGCGGCCAGCATCTCAAATAATTTCCTAGGAGAGATGTGATGATAATGATGGCTTCTAATTTCTTGCTCCAGAATCAGACTGTAACAATTTTTGCATGTTGCTAACACAGCTTGTTTTTTCTTCATTGTTCTACAAGTCCATCTTGCAATTTACTGTGTATCAAATTCATGGCATTTTATGCATGTTAATGTAAATAACACATGAAACTATTTAATATAAGTTGAAATAAACACTAACCACCTATTTGTCTAAATACATTCAGGTAATTTATCCTTTTTCCAGGTCAAAAACTAAAATAAATCTAAAGACACGTGGGTTGGAACCAGGGGAAGGAGCTTTTGGATTCAAGTATTTTTTTCCAATCCTTATCATGAGCTGAAAATATTTTGCAGAACAAAAGCCAGATGAAGTTTAAATCAGGACTGCGATAAAGAGCCAAAAGGCACCTTAAAATTTTAAGACTTATAAAAATTCAACATAAACTGCCTGTCTCCTGGAGTAGAATTCAAAAGACAAGCATCTTTGTTTCCTGTAGATAGGAAATAGACAAAGCTTCTAGTTTACTAATGCTTTCCACAGCTTCCAGTACTGTACTACAGAAATGCCAAAATCAGTCAATGAAAAGTATCCCACAGGGTCATTTTTTTTACTCCTCAGCCTGAAACTCGCATTCATTACTTGCAAGAGTATTTTACATTTAAGATCTTAAAAAAGGAACAATTATTTCATTTTCCCCTTTTAAGGATAGGGAGACATGTAAAGAAAGAAGTAAAAGACAGGAGTGGTATTCAGAGGGATCTTTGCAAGGTGGAGAAGTGGGCTGTCAGGGATGTAAACTACAAAGGGAATTGTAAAGTCCTGTACTGGGAAAAAAATAAACCAACATATCAATACAAGCTGGAGTCAACCAGCAAGAAAACATTTCAAGGAAGGATCTGAGAGCCGAGCATGAGCATGAGCCAGGAGTGGCCCATGGAGGGAAAAAGGTAGTCTGGGCTGTATTAGCAAGAGGGTGGACATGGAGGAAAGGACATCTTCAAAATCCACTGTTCCATATTCAAAAATTAACAACCCTATAGGTGTCCCACAATTGGAATCAGCAGTTTTTATCCTTTAAGAATGAGCCCATGATTGGACGACATTGCCACTGATAAGAAATTATTTCATAAAATCAAGGTGTAAAATAACAATAAGTTGGTTATACAATGTGCTTCTTTTTGAGTGTTTGTTTTTTCGTTTGTTTATTGGGGTTTTTTGGGGGCTTTTTGGTTGGTTGGTTCATTGATTGGTTGGTTTAGTTTGGGGTTTTTTGTTTTGTTTTTATTCTCTGCAACTGCAATGTATTTCTTTGTAGTCCTCTCTGCCTACAGCTATGTCTTCCATTTTATATTGCTAAAATAATGCATGATCCCATTGACTTTAATAGCATGTAGGTCAAATTAATAAGATACCTGTTTGTCATCAAATCTATTAACACTAAAAATACCAACAATTTTTATTTAAATTAACTTCACAGGTATTTTCCACAATCAAAAAATTTTGCAAAACTGAAGATTTGTGGCTTAGCTGCAGAAAATGTGTTTGGTTTTGTACAGTGACTGACTCCAGACAATACTTCTACTGAGTGAGATTCAAAAATGTATACCTATTCAGGAAGGAGACAAGAAGTTATGATTTCATTTTAGCATTTACTCTAATTCTCTTTTAATAATTCAAGATAGGTTATATTCCCTTTTATTTCACCAAATTTTGCATTTCCCTCTGAAGGAACTGGCTTCAAACTTTCATTTCTGTCCATTAGCTTCTCAATTTAGTAAGTGGTAAGATTTTATTCGTCATGTGGATGGATTAAATAAATCTTCCTTTTAGAAAGCTAACAAAATAAATCCTGCTGGTTTAGGGAAAATGAAAGTCTAACTAAGCCTCATAAAAATGACCAAATTTTAATTGGGTGTTTTAGTTAGGTCTAGTGAAAAAATCTTAAGCTAAATCTCAGTAACTAAAATGCCTAGAAGCTTGCCTCTTCTGAACATCTTCAAAAATCATCTGCTCTCTCTCCCTCAGTGAATATATCTTTATGAAAAGTATCATTTCTATAAACCATACTCCATCAAATCAATGAATCTTGAAATGCCTTAGGACTTCTGTAGTATACTCTCTAGTATACAACATTCCCATGCAAAAATAGTTTCAAAATATTTTGACCACTCATTCTTTGCCATAGCCATTATCCAGTTATTCATTTACAGTGACATGATATAGTCTTATCCTCCTTCTATTAACTCAGAAGTCCTTTTCTTTACTTTTTTCAGAGTTGGAGCTTCAGGAACAGAAACAGAGACTGCCGTGACAGTAGAGCCTGGAGGTTCACAGCACCTGCTCCATCTGCAGAGTCCTAACTACAGAATAGGGTCTGATTGCAGAAAAGAATCCCTGAAACCTCTGAAACATGGAAGCCTGGAGGTTTTTCTCATCAGTCCTGCAAGTGAGGAGAGAAAGGGCTAATATCTGTTTGTGCAGCAGGGGTCAGAAACAAGATTTTGGTTGGTATAATTATACTGAAAGGGAAAAGGGGATTTGCACTTTATGTGCAAGTGCAGCAGGAATGCATGGAGGTTTGTGTATGGAGAGATGATGAGCCAGCTGAGACCTTATGAGTCAGGGCTGGCAAGTAGAGAAGCAGGAGTGATGTGATATTGCAGTTATCTGCTGCAGACTGCCAAATCAGGAAGAAATAGATATTTCACAGTCACAAGCTTTGATCCTCATGTGTGGCATAACTATCCTGAATTCTTCTGGAAGGATAGCACAGAAAGACAAAAGCAATTCAGGAGTATGTTGACAACATCTTTCTGTCACATGTGGCTGAGGAACTGATAAATGAAGACATGATGCTGGTCCTCAGACTTACAAATGAAAAACCAGTAGTTGAAAGTGTGAAGGCTGAGGGCAGCTTTGGCTGCTGCAACATGATCTCCTGAGAAGAGGGAGAAAAAAAAAAAAGACTGCATAAATAAAAAATATCACTGCATTTCAAGAGATCACATTTTGGACTCTTCAGGAAATATCTTCTAAGACCCAATAAGATATGGCTTGAGGGTAAGAAGGCTCTGTAGAGGGATCTGAACCAGTGGTCCTATGCCAATGGAATGATGTTCAACAAGGCCAAGTGCTACAATCTGCCCTTGGGTCACAACAACCTCATGCAACACTACAGCTTGAGGAAGAGTGGTTGGAAAGATGCCTGGTGAAGAAGGACCTGGGGATGCAGCTGAACAGCCAGCTGAACAGCCAGCTGAACAGCCATGATTCAATGTGTGCCTAGGTGGCCAAGAAAGCCAATGGGGATCCTGGCCTGTATCAGGAATAGTGTGGCCAGCAGGACCAGGGCACTGATTGTCCTCCTTTACTCAGCACCGTTGAGGTCATACCTTGAATGCTGTGTCCAGCTCTGGGCTTGTCACTACAAGAAGGACATTGGGGTGCTGGAGCATGTCCAGAGAAGGGTGACAGAGCTGGTGAAGTGGTGAAGTATCAGGAGCACAAGTTTTATAACAAGTAACCAAAGTGAACTGGGAGGCTGAGGGAAAAGATGACTCACTACAACTTGCAATTGTTGGACCTCAGGGCATAGGGCTGAAGCACCCTCACATTTCTTGGATTGTCAGATTTGCCTCAGTACTTTCTTCTAACATAACCATCATGTGTCCCTCAGATTGCAATCTGGATTTTTCATCTGTTAACAGGTTTTTGACAGGCCTTTCTTAGTACTCTGAGCTAAGCTTATAAAGCTGTGCCATGTCTCAGGTGGGCCCTGGATCCAAAAAACCTCTGTGGGGCAGGCTTGCAGCAGGGGTCACAGTCTGGGTTGCTGTATACAGCCTTGATAACCTTCTAGATGTCTTTCTCTTTTCTTTCTAATTACTGCCTTGGTACTCACATCTTATATTTGGTTTTACAGATAAGAGCTATACCCACTAACTTAGTATCAAAGTAGTTCCTTAATGTCTGTCTTTTCAAAAAAAAAAAAAAAGCATATTAATTTATTTGCTTGAAATCATCAACAGAAACCATTACCCAAAGAGACAGGTAGGCCTCTGAAAAGTAGGAGTGTGGGGACCTTATAAGAATTCAAGAAATAGTGATAATTCTGGATATTTTGTTCTTGAAAGCACAGTATTTCCTGCCATTACGCGCTAAGTAAAGTTTAGTGGTTAGTCATCTGTATGGCTTTAAATAACTCATCTAAAATTGATTGTGAATGTTTTTAATGAATTATCCTTCATGCTAATTCATGCACAAGAAAATGTATCACCCACAAGCTGTAGTCTGTTTCCCTTATGCATGCTGAATAGTCTCTGCACCTTGAGAATTCTTCCTCATTTCAATTCTAACTCCTATGAATAAGGGTGTGATGATCTCTATTAACAGCAAAGAATTTAATACCTGACAGACAGACATTGTGATCAGATGTGTCATTTGAAACATGTCCTATCAAATAAGGATCAAAGCTGTCAGAAATGTGATAATATTTTACTCAAGCATTATTTAGTATAGATGAAAATAATCTGATGGATAAAGTCAGTCTTCTCTATGTATATTTTGTGCCATTTTTTTGTATGTGTTTACTTCCATGTAGGTTTCAAGGAAAACCCATTGGGGTTACTAGGCTTTCAGTTTATACTTATGCATGTGGGAAAGGCATTCCAGGGATAACAAAACAAGATTGCACACTGAGAGCTCTAAACAGCCTCCAGAATGAAAGTTCGACAATTGAGAAAGGATAGTTTTCTGTCTTCAGCAGTTTCTTTCTGAATATAATTCAGGAAAGCAACATTTGGAGGTGCAGTTTGCTTTATGGATCTTCTTATAGTGCTAGTTCTGATAAACAATTACTCATGAGATTTACCAGTGCCAATTTGACTGCAATGTGTAAAATATGGGAGACAGCTATACTTTTGTTTTGAGTAGGTATTTTCTATTTTAATTTAGAATCCACATGGCGAAACATTATTTATAATGGACCAACTGTGATTTATCAACAATCAGTAGAAGTGTATTTAGTCTTCATTATCTGTGATATTGATGCCAGTATCAGTTATTTCATAGACTGGAGATTGCCTGTCCCAGAAGTGAATTCCCATATGCAGAGTAGTCACCACATCACTAATGTAACTTTTGATAAAATGAAAAAAAAAAAAACCTATAAAATAACTTCTCTTCTTGTTTTCAGGTTCTTGATGTGTGGGTTCACTAGCAGATTTATTTTATGACTAAAGCATAGCAGATCCACATAGAAGCTAAATTTACACAGATAAAGAGATATAGTGTCCTCAAGAGCGCAGTCAACATTGACACTTGATACCCTTGTTAGGAACATGAAAAATGCTGAAGATCATAAAATACATGAAACTCCGTAAGAAACAATAAAATGATCAGAAAGACACATCACAACAAAATGATCTGTTATAATGACATGCAGGACATTTAATAGATAAAAGGCATGATCTCCAGTTTTAGGGGTTTTTTACTACGTAACAACTATTTTGTGTTGACACATAAATATTTTCAGAGAAATGTATATAATAATTTATTTAAAATGGTAGTTATGTGGGGTTTTTTTCCCTTTATAAACTCCTTACAGTAATTTTCTTGGAATGTAGTTGCAAGTAGAGGTTGGCAAAAAGTTAAAGCTACATCCAGTTAATATATGATTAAAGGATGGATTTTTCATAAGCAACTTTGTTGCTATTGATGCATTGAAATTATGACAGCATGGAAATTATGACAACTGGAATACTTATTCAAAATGTATACTTTTATCATAATATAGCAAATGCTACATTTTCTTTTAACATGTTTACCTCATTTATTTCTAAGTAGCAATATCTTTCCTTTTATTATGAGCTTATTAAGAATGTCATATAAGTAAAATTTTATTTAAAATCTTGGTGAATATGAACAATCTCAAGAAATATTTTCATTTATTACAGCAATATTGTTATAAATGCAGAAATGCAATCTTCGTATTTTTGTCATTTCTACTTCCCATAAGACTTGAAAATATTTATGGCCAAGTTTCCAAAGCCAAAATTTTCATTATTGCATGGAATTGTCTCAATCTATGTCTCTTTCCCTCCATGCCATCTGTGATGTCCTGTTCCCATCATCCCCACATGCCCAAGACCTAGTTTTGTTTCAAATTATTTTTAAATAAGAAAACTTGACTCACCTAAACATCCCACAATAGAGAACAGAAAGCTAATCTTGAAATCTTGAATTTTCTGTGGTTTATGTCTCTATAAACATAGAAGCAGCTTCATAAAAATCACCAGATTGTTTTGTTTGAAAAAGCCTTTAAACAAATAGTAATATTCATACTGACACAATGTATACAATGCTTGCAAAGGGGCTCTCGTGTACACTGCACAGGCAAGTATTGCCACTATGATGTGCCAGATTTATTATTTCAGTCATGTTTGACTACAAAATTTAATGTAAAGGAGACCCATGTGTACACAAACACAGCAAACAAGAAAAGTAATAATTCACTTATTTCACTTTAAAACACACATGATCCTGCACTGCAGAAGACATCCAAAGCGACTGAGGCAACATTTTGGTCAGGACTATCCCTCTGCTAGATATTCCTCTCCAGGACCTCACTTCTTGGACCTCCTGTTGGATTAACTAATTAGTTTAGAAGCATTTCATTTTATGTTTGTTGTCCTATGAAAGCCTGCACTGGCATCCAATCTAGGAGGCCAGCTCTTCATTAAATGTGAAATTAGATACTCAGTTAATGAAGCTTTATCTCTTATTTGATGACTGACAGTAAATCTGGTATGTTCTCTGTCTGAATCCCTTAATAGGTTTACAGAGAGTTAACTCTGACTTTGGTCTTCCATTAACAGCAAGACTTTGCTGGTTTGAATGTTCTGCTTGCTTAATTATTTAGTGGCTCGGTAGCACAGACAGCTTCTACAAAAGCCAAATGATCGTTCACAGCAACAAATGAACACCATAATCTTAACAAGATTATCATAATAAAGAGTCATCAGAGAAATTAAAATTATCTGCTTTAATTATGAAATTATAACCCCATTAACTCCTCTGCATGAAAAGCAGGAATTGGGGAATAGCAACGAAGAACCCAGAGATGGCTATTATAAAGTCGATAGCAAATTAAAGAGGGGGTGAAGGAATTTGCTGTGTGGGCTCAGATATTGCAGGTAATTTATTTTGCAGCATATGTTTCTTATAGATTAGGTTTTTCAAAATGAGGCCATGAGAACTGTAGGATTTTTCCTTTTCTTGCTTTTTTTTTGGGCCTTTTTTCACCCAGATTGTGTTTACGAGCCTAAGACAAGCTCTCTTGAAAGCTTCAAACTTAAAAGCAGGGCCTTATTTAAATATGCCTAAAGCTGTAAATTAATTATGCCCTAAATAAGTTATTAAAACAATATTGCCACTAATTCATTATTTATGGCTACTCGTTGAAAAGTTTGTAACAGCAGAAGTACTGAACTGGCATTTCTAAAGACATTAACATGAAAATTAGGTGAATTTAAAGAAAAAAAGATATTCAATGACAAGCTTTTACCAAACTAATCTTCAATAATGCATATGCTAGCTACATTTTTTTACTTCTGTACAAATGCAATATTCATGACTATTTAATTATTTTTATATTACTTTTTATTTGATCAATAAATTTAAAAAGCCTCTCAAAAGGTCTCCTCAAAGTACCTTTATACCTGAAGAAAAATATTTGGTATTGTTATCTCATAATGTGAATTTATTAACAAAAACTTTAGGTAATATATTTGTTAGTAACAGGTATCATCCCTTAATTTTAAATTTAATGATTTTCTATAACTTCAATAAATTAAAATCTTGAATAGCCAGAAAATAAATGTGATGCATACAACTTCACTTTTATATAGTTAAAACACTTCTTTAATCTGACGAGAACAGCAGCAAATTAAAAGCTCCCTAAAGGTACGTGACTGATGCTCCATAATATAACCTGACTCTTCTCAGCAGCAGAATGCATGAAAAAGGGCAAAGGCCAATTGTGTCTTGGGGAATTCAGACTGGGCATTGGGAAAAAAAAAATCATCAGCAAAGCACTGCATTAAAAAGTGTACAAGATGAAAAAAAGTGATGGGATCTCCTTCCTTGGAGAAATTCAAGATCTTGCTAATCAAAGGCCACAGCTGACATAATCAAGTCCAGGTCATAGATATACTTGGTGTGGCAGGAGCAGGATCTTCAGAGATCAATTCAAACCACTTTACTGTACTTTTTTTCAAGTTTCCATTGCTGATCCTTACTGATAATTATCACTCTTTTTTGGTCAATTATGGACAAATTAAAAGTATATTTATCTTATACTGAATTTGCGTGCACTTTGATTATTTAACTCAGGTTCAAGAGATGGGAGAGAAAATTGTTGGCACAATGGTTAGAGCATATCCCTGGAAACTAAGCCTAATCTCTTGAGCCACAAATCCATGCATTTCCTTTTTGCAAGCAAGTATCCTTGGGTTACATGGTGTGGAGCTCAGGTAGGTTGATATTTTGAATTCTCTTATTTTTTTAAGGCTATCAGGAGAAGATGCTGACTTTTAGCTGGAGCAGACTTATACTATCAGGGGTTAGAATTCTTAGTACAGTTCACAGAAAGAGATACCAAGCCATGTGGACTTGATTAACCTTTTAATGTCCCGAAAGGTGTTATATATAACCATATAAGAGTTTATAGTTGAAAAAAAAAATCACTTCTGAAACAAAACACACAGTGTGAAACTTTGCAACATCCTCATAGCTTGTGGTCCATCCTTTTTTAGTTCTTGGGTTTTTTCTCTCTACTATTAATATTTTTTTCCAATTTTATATCTATATACTGCTTTAAAGTTCTGCTTCCTTCAGGACCACCAACCAATTTTTAGTAAATAATATTTCGTTTTCCTGTAATGCTTGTCAAATACTATATAGTTTAGGAATTCTCAGTTTAAATTGTTTACAGCATTATTTTATCTACCCTTTTTCTAAATCTGGAGAGGCCTTCTGTCCCACAAGACATAAAAAACCTTAAAAATTATACGTGAAAAAAAGACAAAGATTACTGAGAGGTCAGAACAGGAAGCGAAATTGTCTGGATCTGAGATATTACCAAAAAAAATTTATTTTCTCCTCTCCTCTTCTCCTCCTAGTCAGGCCCTCTGTAAAATTAGATGCTGCAGCAACTTTAAGAAATTATATAAATAAATATAGAAAGTTGATGAACAGCAAGCCTAAGAGACTTTGACAACTGTAACTGTGAGAAGTAAATGCAAGTACTGTAAAAAACAAATATGGATAGCATGACAGAAACAAAACAGGGAGGTAAGTGACAAGTACATCCACTGATGTGCCACAAATAGCGATTATATCCTAGTGATCAAAAGACAAGCTGGCAAACATAAGAAACAATGCTGCATTGAAGGAAACAAAGCAAATGATCCTGATGCAAACTAAAAACCAGACCTTGGTTCCACTGCAAATTGTAGCAATAGAGGAAGCAGCAGCTGTATTGCATAAAAGTATCCTTGCCAGTAGCAAGAATTGTGGTTTACATAGCACACAAGTGGGAGATTAAAAGAAAATGGAATACAAAATCCTTCAAAACATTGACTACAGAAGTGTGAGGCAATAATAAGCTAAAGAAATGTATGAATCCTAACAGCAAAATACCGAGGTCATGGTGTGAATATGACTGTTTTCTTAGAATATTGCCTTGCAATTAGATACAGGCAATTAATTTTGCAATAGTAGTGGAATGTTATCAGAGCTTTCAAACCATCCATCATTATTCATTCAAAACATCCATTATGATTCCAAACAAGAGATTATGTGTGTCTTCTTTGTTTTATGTTCGTCTTCTCCAGAATATTCCGTGATTCTTTGTGATTCAGTAAACTTTATAGCAGCCCACAAAATCTGTAACATCTGCAATACAGGAAAACCTGGATTGCTTATTTTAGGTTTCCAACTAAAACCCTGAGCATCAGTAGAATGATCCAAATCCACTATGTAAAGTGTTTATGCTCCTCATAGAATTGATGGGGAGAGGTAAATGCTTTTACAAACAGAAATAGAAAACCTGTAGAAAATAGGCACCTGCTTAAAGCAAACAAAAGAAAATCCCCACATGTCTGAATTTTTGCTACTCCTCATCCTATTTTAGGAGTCTATTTAGGATCTCAAATTTGTTGTAATCCTCTGAGAGTATATAAGCTTCATTGTTTTGAAGACAGAAGAATTAGAGGAGATCAGATTTTGCATAAAAACTTTTGCAGTGAGACAATTTATGAAGTCAATTAGAGAACCAGATTTCAACTTTGTCTCCAGACTGAGTCTTGGTCTTACATGTCTATATCCTGAAAGACTTCTCTATTTGTCCAGGCCTTAAGGACACTCATGGCTTCATGGTCCCTGCCCAAGCTCCTCTGGGGACCTCCCTCCACCCTGCCCATGGTCCAGAATGCCAAACTGCCCAGCCCAAGGCATCAGTCCTTGCACCAGGGGAGCTGTGCAGCAAGTGCCAGTCTGCACCTCCATCTCTGCCACCGCTTGCTGGATGGACCTCAGACCTGTATCATAGCCTTGTTTCAGGCCCTGACTTGCCTGAAACAGTAAATGTTAAGAAGCTGATTCTCATTTGTGCTCAGGCTTCTTTAGTTCATTCTGGCTGTGTTAAGGGAACTAATTTTTTTAAGCCTTGCCCAAATAATCATAGTTTTCTTTCATTGAACTACAGCTTCCATTTCAATTTTCTTTTACATTCAGTTGGAGTATACATTTTCATATTTTATATCAATCTTTGTTCTTTTTTAATATTATATAATAATAGGAAATCCAAATAAATACTGAAAAACTATTTGAAATTGCATTTCATTTTTGAATTTTAAGTAATACATTGATCATTAATACTTGGTAATATCCTATTTGATAAAATAATTTTGTGTATGTTAACCAATAAGTTCAACAGAAAAATATAAATCAGTCAAGATTTAACAGTTACACCAAATGAATTGGTTCAAATCAGGACAACATAGTAATTTTGTAAAAAGGTTTTGCATGAAAACATTTTTCCATCTTTCAAGGTATAAAACTGTTGTTCTAACCACCTGACACCTAAATGAAATATTCTGTTGGGCTATACATTAAGCCAGAAGCAAAGTTTATTTACAAGCTGTGCAAACACATGTTAACTGAAATTCCCTATTCTCTGTTTAATGCCTTCAAAAGGATTAAAATATTAATAACAGCTATTCAGAGTGTTAACAAAGAAATTAAGGGCATATGGTAAACAAGCAGTTTTCTGAACTGGGAAAGAGTGATATTTTAGGATCTATGAACATGGTTTTTTCCTTTTTGTATAAATAACATTCTGAGAAGCTCCAATATATTTTTTTCTACTTGTACAACCTCAGAAAAAAATACTTACTGTCCTATTTTACACATACTTAACTCAGATGCATACTTTTCTTTTTTTTACTTTTCTTTTTTTTTTCCGTAGCCTTAACTTCTGTGTACAGCAGAACTCCTCTTGATATGGGGATGGAACTTCTAATCTAGTAAAGGAATAATGGTGAAATAACAGGATACATCTCACTACAGACATGTCAGAGTGGAATACAGGACAATGCATCATTAAAACATGATTATATATTTATATGGATTAGAGCACTGCTTCTGACTCCCCTGTGTCTGTTCCCTTTACATAAACCCTAGCACATCCTCTGGTGTAGAAACATTGGTGTGATTTTCTCCTTATCTAAAATCAAGTATCGTAAGTTGGTACTGACTTCTTAAAACTTCCCTTTAACTTCTCACTCAAGGAGGTTCCAAATTAACTTTAAAGTAAGTTCTGGTATAAAGTACCACAGAAATTGAGAACAAGTATATACATAATAATTGACTAGTTTTTCAATATAATTTATTTAATAATTTATTATTACCAGAAATGGTAGTTGTTCAATCACAATAATGCTAATCACATGGACTTCAGATATAGATATATATATATATGTGAATGAACAATCCTGTTCTGCACTTGTTAAATATCAAAATATTATGATTCCAGTGGTTTAACCTTGGTTAGCAGTCCCACACTTTAGCCATTCTTGCACTTCCCCTCCCTTCCTCTCTCTGTGGGATGGGGGAGACATGTCAAAGTGTAAAAGTGAGAAAACACATGGTTTACAATAAAAACAGTTTAATAGGTAGACCAAAAGCTATGTGCCCAGAAGAACAAGGAATTAATTTACCACATTCTGTGGGCAGGCAGGTGTTTAGCCATCTCCAGGAAACCAGGGCCCCATCATGTGTAATGGTCACTTGGGGAGACAAAGCACTGTCACTCAGAGCACCCTCTGCTTCCTCCTCCATCTTCCAGATCTATATGCTGACCATGATGCCACGTGGCATGGAATATCCCTGTGGTCAGTTGGAATCAGCTGTCCAGGCTGCTCCCTGTTTCAACTCCTTGTGCATTCCCAGCCTCACTGGTGGGTTGGAGTGGAGTGAGAGGCAGAAAAGACGCTTGAGGCTGTGTAAGCACTGCTCAGCAACACCTAAAACACCTGTGTTATTAAAGCTGCTTTTGCTCCCAAACCCAAAACACAGTCCCATACTGACTACTACCAAGAAAATTAACTGTGTATCAGTCAAAACCAGTGCATGCTAGCATGGAGTTAATGCAACTAAAGAATAGCATCTTTAGCACTACATAAACTGCAGGTCAAGTTGCAGGCCTACAGCAGCTTGCAAAGGGAGCAAGACTGTGGGAAGAACTTCAGACTGATTTCCTCAGTGCCATATATTTAAGAAGATGAGAAAGAAGTACCACCTCCATAGAATTTGTAAAAGAGTATCTGTTTCAAAGGCCTCTCAAGCATACAAAACCAGGAAGATTGTATATCTGCAAGTTAGAAGGGTAGAGCTGTATGTTTGGATGTGTGAGCTGCTACCTTAAAAAAACACCTCTTGTTTCTCACATATATCAAAATCAAGAATAAATCAACATATAAATCCTCCTCTTCTAACTCTCTGGAGAATGGCTGTAGATCAAATGGAATGAGCAGTGCTCTAGTAATGGAAAAACAACTAAAAAAAGGAGGGGAAAAAACCACAAAAGAAGAAAGAGTGACATTTCACTTTTCACAGGCATCATGGCTTCTGTGGACATTAAAAAAAATAATGAAAGACCATCCTCTTCCTTCTTCTGAACCCCAGGAATAAAATTCCTTTCTTATTGCAGCTTTTCCTTCATTTCCATCTTGTTTAAAATTTATCTATGTATCTGTGAAGATAAGGCAGCAGATGGTAAGGAAAGGAGGCCTTTATCCAGAAATCAAAATAACAGTGTCTTAATACTTAACACAATGCAAAGGAAGCCTCAGAAAACAGAACAAGATAAGGATATAACCCCTTAAAAATAAATGGTAAAGACAAAATTGACTCAAGACATACATTTTGCAACACTAATTTCAATCTATGCTCCTACAGCCCACTGAGGAACTGAAAAGCTGAAATTCATCCTTCTGTGATAGACATCCTATTATACTTCATATTAGTTAAAAGGCACAATTCCTTGCCAATTCTGAAGTTCACATCAACATAAATCAGAGGGGAAGCACTACGTGGTAGCAATTCTCAGTCAGGGTTTTTATGCATTTTATATGCTGTGTGAAGCTGCTTAGAGAATCAGAATGTTAGAATAAATCCTGGTGGACAGGGTTCAGTGGTTACAAAGCAGGTGAGGTAGCCACAGGTGCATGGTAAATGTAATTTGTCACATTGTTCAGCAGTTTAACACATGAGTAGTTTCACACCATATGCAGTACAAATGCAGACACATACAAACCACCAGCTTGTGCCAGCCTAGCCATCAGTGAAGTCTCTCTGCACGAATATGAATCTCTATACCAACCTTATTTTGCTTAATATACAAAAAATATTTAAATTGATCTAGATAAAACCAATATATAAAGACAGTGGAAAGGGAGGGTGAAACTACAAATTTACTTGAGAAGAAAATATATCCATCACCTACAGGTTTAGGAGCTCATTCATCCTGTCTATAATGAATATAGACATAGTACTATATGAATGAAATAATAATGATCTCTATTATTCTTAGAACAATAAAATTAGATCCTTATCAATGTTTAACTCTGAGGTCTGTTCAAGTAAAAGATCACATCTAATACCTCTGAAGCTTCTTCCTTTGAATAGGATAATCTTAAGCTTTATACATGGCTTAACTACTAATATCCTTATCTTTCTGTAAGTATAGTCTTGTAATCATATCAAATTCACACTTCATCCCCTTCTTTAAGCTTATAAACATAGTGTTGCATATCACGGATGACTTAACCTCTTCAAAGTCTTCAGAATTTGCTAAAAAATATTCAAACAGCTAGCCTGTAACTCAAGAAAAAATGAGAAGAACATTTTGGTTCAATGTTTCCATGTGATAAGATGCAAGTTAAATACCTTCATGCTCTCATCTGCTGATTTAATTTCTTTCCAGACCTGGCCTCAAGCATATCCTATACTTAATTTCTAGAAAAAGGAGCATGCTTTTGAGAGCTGTATTTGATTGATTTACAGTCATGTTCTTTGCATTTTCTGACAATGAAAGACATTTATGGCAAAATGAAGGTACATTCCCATAACTGAAGGACTTATCATAATTCTGAAATTGCTCATTTGATCTAGATTCCTGATGAAAACCTGAGAAAAGCAGATTGTCTAATGTTCTGTTGAGATTATATTACTGTGTTATTAGTAATCTCAGGCAAATAAAACCTGTAAAGTTGAATTAAATGACAAAAAATTAGAATATTTGCTGAAAATAGAAATTATTATCATGCGAATTTTACTATATGACTATTATTATATTTTATAAGTGTGCTATCTTACAGGAGTAAAATAAGCATGATACTAGGTAATACTTTTCCTGTATGACCTTGACACACAGTTTGAAAACCAAAATGGATGCCATTAAAAGCCATCTGAAAATGACATCTTTATACAGGAGAATGAAAACAAGCAATATCAATTCATAATGGAAGACTGACTGCTTCAACAAATCAGAGCTGGACAACTGCAAGACAATTATTCTAAAGTAATTCTTTTTAGGTGGCAATAGAACAGAATTTGGGACTTTTATACCAATATAATGGTTACTAGAAATTAAATAATGACAAATCTATATAATAATGTATTTTTATTTTCCTAAAAATGGCACTGCTTGCTAAAAAGGCAATGCTTCCAATACAGCATATATTTTTAATGGAATTTTTTAGTTGCATCTGCACATGTTTAATTGGGCAAGGATCTTTTAATTTGAGTTCTTTTTGTGTTGCTTGATGAGTAAATTCCTTAAGGAAGTATGAATTAAGCTGAATATATTTAATGAGGTATGCTAATATGCAGTGATTCTAAACTGCCACAGGGTGGTAGAAGATGCACTTTCCACAACATTTATCTAATTTGCAGAACTAAATGCTTTGCTACACTACCACATTATTTAACTGCCTTATTGGAACATATGAGTCCTATAGCTCAAAAAGTGTAAACCTATGTCAAAAGACAGCTTTTGCACCATCACAGAAAACCACTTTAAACATTTCCAACAGATGTCTGTTTCTTACTATCACATGCAGGAGATTTTGTTAGCTTATATTCATCAATGTCATCTGAGTGCTGTGAATTACTGTGCAGATAACCTTTAGCATTGGTTCTGAGGAAACACCTTTGTTGTGATAAAATGCACTCAATATATAGAAAAAAATATAATTTTATGTTCTTCATTCTTATGTCTAGAGTATCTAAAAGATTCTTTAAATTTAGATCTCTCCTGTGTTTTGATTTCTAAAAATATTTAAAAATCTGTGGTTGAATAGAATTTAAAATTTAACTACAAAGTTCTATATGCATTTTACATTTATAATTTTCTTTTCATTATCAATAATTCTGAACACACCCATCATTTCAGAAGTATGTTAGTAAATATTTATACTTAGGGATCTTCTAGTTAAGTAATCCCAGTTACAGAACTACATGAATTTGTTTTACTGAACCCTTAACAGGTCAGAGAAGTCTAGCTTTACAACTAGACCTATAGCTTTTTGTGAATTCAATTATTTAAAAAAGGAGAAAAAAGATAAAAGTTTACACCCAAGAATGCTCTAATAAAAAAAATAGAGAGAGAAAGAAAAGAGCCTAAAAGAGCCTGACCTTGTTCAATCATTACAAATGTGTGCTATTCAGCTTTAAAATTTAGGAAATCTTCTAGACAATCTACATTCAACTGAAAGAGAGATGATTCAAATGTTCAAGGACTGTGTTATGCAGAGGCTGTCAACAAGTGCCAAGTGAAGTATTCTTTTTTCTGACACTTTCAAAGCGAGAGCTTAGAAAATGAAATTACATAAGCCATTGCACTTAAATCCCAGTAGATAAAAAATATGTTTAGCATGCTGAAACAGATTACTGTTCTATCAGTCAATGAGAAACAACTACGATAACTTAAATTATAATCTCACTATAGTGGAAGGTCCCTTTTAACATGCTTATAATGAAAAGAAAACTTTCTGTAAAATTGTATAGTATCACTGCAGGTGAAACAGTGGTAAAAACCAATGATCTCTGTCACAGAGCATGATGGGAATTAAAGTCTCTGAAAATGTCTCCTTTATAACATTTTATAGTTCTCCTAGGATGAGGTGAATTAATTTCTGGAGGTGTTACTCCCTTCACTGTTTATGGAAACAGCCATTAAATTGCTCCAAAGTCTAGCCTTAAGATATCTTACATTAGATGAGATTAAACAATTTGAATATTATATACACCTAAATTAAAACAAAATGTAGTGCATAATTCAGCCTAGCACATTGAAATTCTGGTCCTGATAGGAAATAATTTGGAAAATTTCACAAATGCAAAGTCAAACGATGTCCATCGGAGCTCCCTTACCACTGAAAATTATTTTTCAACAAAAATAAATAGCAACTAAAAACAGTCTTACCTTGTCTCAAATTTGAGAAAAAAAGGTGTATAGTTCTTCTTATTATACCAAAAAAATTAGGAATAGTCCATATCTATAGTTTCATTTAGGTTATGGCCTCTCAGTGTTATGCATTTGTTCCAATAATTAGGGGGTTTCTTGTTGTTTATTAGATATTAACATCATAAATCCATAGTATCTCTTTTATTAAGCAGAAAATTTATTATGCTTTTGGCTTAAACACTGCACTGTGGACTTTCAAAGATCTAAACTAAATTATTATTTTTACTGGCCTATATATTCCCTATTTGATTGCTATTAATCCAGCGTGTACAGCTCAGAGACAGGTTTTTATTGGATCATTTCCTGAGTTCATGCAAGTGATCACAGCAGAAAGGAAAATTAAACCAATAAGAAAGTAAATCTTAAATCATAAGAACTGTAAAGGACTTGAATAAAATGTAAAACTCTAGAAAATTATTTCTTTAATCAAAGCCAAAACTTTTTAGAGTCAAAGCAGTTTTCATTATTTGCGTCAGAAGACACCAATGGCTGTCTTTTCGTCTCTTGTTGATCTTTGTTTGTAAGAAAGCATTTTGGTTTAATTTACATTCCTATATAAAACTGACATTCCTATATATCATCACATTGGGAATGTTTAAAATTTTATCTCTGTTATAGTGAACAATAGATAATTTCAAATGTCAAATCTGTCACGTATGGAATAGAGCTTCTTCCAGCCAACATCTCTCTTAGAAGAATGTGCAAAGTTGGAGTTTTTGTGAAGTTTTTCCACTGTTTAAAAAAATATATCCAGCTTCATGTTGTAGAGTCCCAGAGCTTGCTTGACGAGTCTCTTGAAAGGGCTTAAAATTCTTTAATGTACCTTGAGTCAGACACAAAAGAGAAAATATTGACAAAAAAAAACAAAAACCAAAAACCAAAAAAAAAACATCCAAAAGCTTTAACTCAGCAAACTCCAACCCATCCAATTTTAAGTCAATCAGAATTTGAGGAGAAAGAGCGAGAGCAGAAAAAAGAATATAGCTACCACTCTTGGTTCCAGCAGTGTCTCAGTTGGTATAAACCCCAAAGAAAAGGTAGGGTGAAGGCATGTACTTGCCTGATACTCTGGCTTAAGTATCCCAGGCTTTCCTGGGCTCTTCCCCCAGGCGGGACTTCCTGTGTGGTGGCCACTCACGCGCTGGGTTAGGCCGGTGTGGAGCATTGCCTTGGCTTTGCCATGGATTGGCAACCACTGCAGGGTGGGATACGGAATGGGGGGTGGGACATGTAGAGCAGTGCATTGCCTCACCAGAACAAGGCCTGACCTGTCCCTTCTGCCACACACACAGAGCTGAAATGTTTCCAGGCAGCAAACCTTTCAGTCTCCCTCACACATTGTTTCATAGTTTTAATAAAACTAAAGTTTCAAGGCAAATTATACGGTTCTAAGTTATCATCCTCTCAGTATATTTTTAAGGTGTTGCCTTGTTCTTTGTGTTCAAAAGATAGTCTTTATATTCTTTTACATGCAGTATTTCTGCATTCATACACATCAATAAAACTAGCATCACATTTTTGAATATTAAAGTACGCTGGGAAATACAGCTTTTCCAGGAAAATTACCTCAGACACGATTATCACTGTTTCTTGTTCTTTCAGCAACTTATCACCAAGGAAACCTGTAGTAGATAAAAAGATAAATACATTTCTTGGGACAAAAATGTAAAAGAATATTGCCATGAAATATAATATTTAGAACACAGAGTGTTGGTTCACTTTATTTCAGTGTGGAAAATGAAGGATGACACTTAAAATGCAACTCCATTCTCTCCAAAATTGTCTTCCCAAATCAAGACTTACAACTATTATTAATATAAATGCGTGCTATATGTTGCACTTTGATTTTTTGGAAAAAAAAAATCTTTTTTGTAGGTGAGAAGATGGACTTCAGCAAAACAGTTTTTTCTTTCTTTCTTGTACAGTACATTATAAATTTATATATTTTCATGTGAATGGCAGCTATAGCTTCTATCAGCAATGACTATATAGAATTCTAAGGAAATTATATAGTTCTTAAAGACTTCCAACTGGGTAAACAGTATGGACTTTAAAGAATTTGGAAATGCTTTGGGAAAGCTGACAGCAGTTTTTGGTACATCGGGTGCTGATGCTTTGGATATATGAGGCAAAAAATAGAGGGAAAAAAGATTGTTACCATGGAAGTAGATCCAAATACTCAGCTGGGAAGTAGATTATTTTAGCTTGGAGATATTTCTGGTCTGTGTCACATATGGAATGCCCAGCTCCAGCTCATGCCTTTGAGATTAAAGGTATTGTCCTGTCTCACTACTTTCCAGATACTTAGGTTAGTACTGAAGCAAAAAAATGTGTATATCCAAAGACATATGCTATGGTTATTTCCAAAAATCTGATGTTCTTGTTTCTTGTATTTGTTAGGAGTATTTACATGCTACTAAAATAATTTTCCTCCTCCTGCCAGAGGGAATGCTAAGTGCCAAGTTAATTCTCAGTGGGAAATAAATATTTTGTTCATCCATATTTTGAAAGTACACAAAAAACACCTAAGTTTCTCTATAATTATTTTGCTTTCAGAAGGTGATGAAGCTTCCGAATTGCAAAGGATATGAGCGAAGTCAAAGCATGTGCAAATGCAAGATGTGAGTTGGAACTATGCTCTCACTAAGAATCTGTACTACCATGATATTACCAGAGACTCTGCTAGGAGGCCTTGCACTATGAAATGCCAGTCTGATTGATGTTTGCATTGAGTTTCTAGGTCCTCACATACATTGTGTCCATTGTTTTTTGAGAGGGAAAAGAAAAAATAAAAGCAAGCTATATTGTTCTGTTTATTTGCACGTGTCACAAGACACAGTTGTTTTTGCTGTTAACTCATTTTTCTTGTCACAAGGCTCAGTGTTGCAGCTTTCCTTGGATGTGGAAGGAATTGTGATTCATCTGCAAACCTAGCTATGCCGTGAATAAAACAAATTTCTGTGTTACAAAAGTATAGTAGATCATTGCTTTTACATTTTTATCTTAACTGCAGATTTAAACTGTGATAATTTTGCCTGTCTCAGATAGATTAGGTATTATGAAATACCAATTTTGTCATTGCACACTACTGTTTGCTTATGCAGTGTTTTATATAAAAAAAAGAATTGACTTTTAAGGAGCATATATTGTTTTTCCTTTCCCAAGCAAATGTTTGGTTTCTGGAGACCAACCCACAAGAACCTGATCCTCTTTGTTTTGTATTGCAGATAATTTCACCTGTTTATGTGTCTTTTCTCTCTGGATTGTATTCTTAAATATTGTAATATATTTAGAGAGAGTTCCTGACCAAGTTCCAGAGGTTCTAGCTTCATTTTCAAGTAGATTTGTTTCTGGTTTAGTGTAAAACTGTAATTTCCTCTTCACATAAATTTGACTTTTAACAAAGCACAGATGCACAATGTCTCCACTGAACTCCATTTAAGAGAAGGAAAATGTAATGTTGAAAAGTTTTTCTTTTATGAAATCTGTTTGCTCATTTTGGGCTCTGATTTACATTCTGGTAACCCTTATTTACAATGATCTGGTGATGTTTTCCAGCAGACAGTTTTCACAAGGGATGAAGCAGTTTATTCATAAGAATATAGAGTAATCATTCACATTATATTAATAATGCTGATGTTGCATGTATATCTGTTACTTAGACATTCACAGATAGACCGTTTTGTTCTGTTCATGAAGCATAAAAATTACTTAGGAGAAAACCATAGACATTAATTAATTAATTAATATGTATATGGGTATATGTATATGGGTTGTGTATCTGATCCTCTGAAGAAAAATGAAAGCATTTCATTGATATTTATTGCCTTAATCTGAAGGGTAAAATGGTTAACAAATGTTGCCCTACACATTTGAGAAAGTGCAAGGATTTGAAACATATTTGACAACTTGTGTCCAGTGGTGACAGATCCCAGTTTGTGCCGAGGACTGTCCATTCATTAGCTATGAATGTAAGATTTTTTGCTACCTGAGAGAAAGACAATATTCTGTAGGCTACCATATTCAGAGAATCATGGACTCATTTAGGCTGGAAAAGACCTCTGAGATAACTGAGTCCAGCCTTTGACTGATCATCAACACTACCTCAGCTCTAAGTGCCATGTCCAGCTCTTCCTTGAACAACTCATGGGATGGTGACCCCACCACCTTCCTGGGCAGTCCATTCCAATGTTTAACAACCCTTTCTGCAAAGAAATTCCTCCTCATGTCTATCTTGAATGTCCCCTGGTACAGCTTGAGGCTACATCCTCTTATCCTGTCACTGGTTACCTGGGAGAAGAGACTGGCCCCCAGCTGGATACAACCTCCTTTCACTTATGGATTGGTAAATATTCGTGGTGAAAAAGGGTTTTAAATTTCTGACATTCATGGAATTGATTGATTCACAAATAAGTTGGGATGGTAGACTTACATGAGTGGAAATTTGAATCCATGCACTGGGGTTTCTTTTTCAGGATGCAGAAGACAAAATTTTACAATCTTATGGAGTCTCAAGACAGAAAAATCATACAATCTGAAAATTAATTTGTAGAATGCAAACTTGAAAAATTTAGCAAGTTTGATACTGCCTCTTTCAATATTATTTAAAAACTCAGATAAAATACAATGCAACAGCCACACAGGGGTAAGTTGTAATTTAAGAATTTGTTGGTTGCACTGTTTTATAAGTGAGAGATTGTCATTGAAGATGCTGGCCAATCACTTTCAAAACCATACGGAGTTAAGATTTTTCTACACAAGCACCTCAAAGATCTAAACAAGAAATTAGCATGATTTGACATCTATCACAAGTCTATATACACATCAATATTTCCAATAGGTGTGAATAAATTGTAATATTTTGAGGGTGTTTTTTATTTTACAATCTTCACCATTTTAAAAGCATTAATTTGAGTGACTACCCAATGCAACTAAGTTTAAGTATCCTAGTCTGGTTGCTGACACATTGTTCCTTAATGCAAAACATCCAGTGCAGTTAGTCATAACAGATTAGGTTAAAGTGTTTTGACGTGAGTGGCCTCACTGCTTCCCAGCATGATGTGTCTGCCATTAGGAATTTCAAACAGAAGCAGCATTTGAGGACAGACAGATGGATATAGAGAGGGTTTTTCATCACTATGAAGCAAGAAGTAATGGAAATTCTTGTGGTGTTAGCAAAATTACTTCAAATTCACACATTTGCTCACAAGAATAAAGGTTTTCTCTAACTATTTTACACATCTACATTTTTCTAACCGCAGTAGAAAAACCTGGATCTTTAGATACTAGCTTTTCAGTTGTATGTAAATACATTTGCACTTACAGGATTTTCTCCACCAAGTATAAATTCTCTCATCCAGATTTTTATTTGATGATGTCTTTTTAAGCATAAAGAGGATTCTGTGAACCAGATTTTATTAAAAAAAAAAAAACCTCCAACAAATGGAATCTGATTATCTATAGAGAAAGGAAAATCTTTCAGTTTCCTGAAATTCCTCGGTCCATTTAAAGTCAGTATGAGAGAGGGTACAAGTCATTCAGACTTTTTTAAAAATGCATATTTTTATATCACTTCTCAAGACTATTGCTAGTGTGTTATAAAATGTCAGTCTTAATTTATAAAATTCAGGGTAATGACAAATCAATGTTGAATGGCAGAGTAAAACCCCTCCTTGATTGGGCACAGCATATAAATAAGCTTTTGTTTTGAGGGAATTTGTGTTATTTTCTTTTCTTTTCTTTTTCTTTTCCTTTTTGTCTTCTCTTCTCTTCTCTTCTCTTCTCTTCTCTTCTCTTCTCTTCTCTCTCAACTTAGTGTCATGTATTCCCATAAAAGTGAAGATATACTAGCAAGAAATATATGGAATAAGTTGATTTTGTTCACCTTTGCTTTTCATTGCATTTATAATTGCCAGACTGAAAAAAAAAATTCTTACCGAATGCCCATTGCATTAAGAGAAATACCCAATGAAAGTGGGAGCAGAGTAAAAAGAGGTTGGAGGTGGACTTTTCTTATTCTTCATACTGTCAATCGTTACTTGATTTTTCATTTTCATAGCATTCAGTGTCTCTGATAGTGAATTGAATAGTGATTAGAAGTGCTAAACAATTTGAGAAACATATTTTGAAACTTCCACTCAGAGAACAAGAAGAAACTTATGGAATTATCATGAGAAAAAAATATCCTTGTGCCTATTTCTATTCTGTAGAATGTGCCTGGATTTGATGCATCAGAGATAAATATTCAGCCTGTGAAGTGTTTCTGCTACGCATCTTCTATGCTGAAAATCAGGAGTTAATATTTTGAAGAATAAAGTCTTAGGAATTCAGAGGAGGTTTCCAGGCCCATGTGAAGTTTTGAACCTTCATAGTAATGTGAATTCTAACAAAGAATAACAAAAAAAATTAATAATACTTCATAATACTATGCACTTTATCTATACTATCACTCAGTTTTAACTATTAATGACAATCCTTAATCACTTGATATTAAATGTTGTATACATTTAAATGTTGTAAATGATACATGTAAATATCATTTTACATCATTTACAACTTAAAACAAGTAGGAAAATAGCCATGCTTGGTGTTAAAACTTCAATATTTCTAATAGACTATGAAATTTGTACCTAAATTTAGCGTTTTAACATCTCTGCAACTTATAAATCAGTTTTCAATGCAATACATAAATATACTGTAATTAAGTCTTAGCAATAATAGATTGCAATTAAATATTTCTTAATTTTTCTGAGAAATTAAAAATGTCCAGAACTTTTCTATTATTGAAAGTGCAGTTTATGGATGAGAATATCAGGATTGATACAATAAAAATATGTACCACTGAAGACTTCAAAAATCTTCATAAACATGAATACACTTACTTTAATGACCTAGATCATGATCCCACAAAATATTTCCAGTGATTAAATTCAATGAAGCTTGAATTTATTTTCTGCTGCTCTCCATGGGATTGGTACATGGCAAGAATAATAAAAAATGGCCTAAGCTCTTCTTGAATTTTTTAGAATTAATTAATACAATATCTTCAATACATTTAATGAAATCCTTAGGGATCTAAATGCTGTTTATTGTGGGACTATCAATGGGATCATAGATCAGATCAAAGAGATGTAGCCTCTGTCACAAGCTTTTTGATATGCTAGCTTCACAGAGCTAAATGCTGATCTGAATGCTGTCTGCCTCAGCTGGTCAAATGAAACTAATGGAAGAAAATATTAATTAGCGATATTTTAGAAATTGCTGCTTAAATTACTTTACTTGGCACTACCAAATGGCTGACTTAAGTTAATGTGCATTTCTCTCAAGGACCTGTCGTCACAGACCTCCACATGAAGCACACTGTATGGGAAACACCAGAAAAACTAAAACTAAACCAAAAAGTAAGCTAAAACTAAGCTAAACCAAACCAAACCAAAGGACTATCTTCCACTCCACCCAAAAACAAACAAAAAAACTCCAAACCCCAACAGCCAACCAGCCAAAATTTTAAAAAAGGAACCAAAGTTTTAAACACTATTAGAATGAGCCCAACATATTTTCCAATTAAAGAGGAAATCAAATGCTAAAATGTAATCAATGATTCCTTAATATATTTCTCTCCTCCAATAAACTGTAGGTTTTTACCTGCTGCAAGCAAATTCTATGCTGACTTCTAATACTGTTAGATGGAGTAATCAAAGGACCAAAGCCAGGAAAAAAGCAACAGTTGCTGCAGAAGGTGAGTGAGCAGCTAGTAATCATATTAATGACATTACTAATTTATGTGGTTGATAGAATTTAGAATAGAGTGAGGACTCATCTGTCATCATTGTATCATCCATCATAACTATGGCGTCCTAAGTAATGTGCCGGCTGTTAACAATTTTAGTTTGTTTTGTTGCTATTCCACTCAATTTGGTTGAGAAATTCTTTTTAAGACTCAGGAAAATCAAACAGTTTAGGGGGAAAATATGAATATGGAATTTTTTTCTGTGGGAAAGGAGCAGATAGAGTAAGAGTATACCATAATAAAACCATGTTCTTTCCTTTTTCCCCCTTCAGCATGTATTTAATATTCCATTCTTTGTATAGGTTCAGCTGAATTAAAAGTAGGCATGTTTCCAAAGTGGCATGCTGGAAGAGACACATGACTGTGGAACTGTGACTTCTACCTTTGCAATGAAAAAATACCAGCCCCAATCTACAGTTTCCCATTGTCTTGGTATAAGACAATATAATACGATATGATATGATATGATATGATATGATATGATATATATAAGATAGATTAAAGGGAAACACTCTAAAATGAGTTCGTGCCCCTTTTTTTTTATGCAATCCCTTTCTACCAATAAGGAGAAATGAAATACAAGCAGAACCTTGGCCTTCCAAAAACTGTCAGGACAGAGAGAACTCCCTGATCTTCCAGGCTCCAACTTTAAAAGGAACTCAGGCAATGCCCCACATCCTCAGATTCTGGTTCTGGCCATGGCACAGGGTCTTAAAAAGGCAGTAACAATTTTTTGTGGTGGTAGAGGTAGATATGGAACAAATAAAACTTTGAGTACCCATGATACCCATGAACTCACAAACTTATATTCTCAAGGCTCTTGAAGTTTGAAATTTCTTTAAACACTAAATTATCTTTTTGCAGTGTCAGTGTATCAGTGCTATTTGGGTTGTTTTTCCATTCTAAGGTAGACCAGTGAAGTAGTTTCAGCATTTCCTTCACAGTTAATATGTTTAAGCAAATGGTTACTTCATTAAATATAGACAAACAGCTTGTTTGACAAGCTGTACAAGTTAAGTGGACAAAAGAGTTTTTTGGGGGGGTAAAGAAGGAACACACAGTAAACCATTGCAGTGCATTCATTGATGGCAACATGAGAGAAATAATAGATTTCATGCAACCTATTTTACTGTACTGACAGGTATGATTCAAGTGTCATCATTGTTGATTTTCATTAATGAGGAAAAGTGTCAAAATGTACTTTTGACACTATCACTCCTAAAGTCATAAAACCATTTTTCTCCATGAACGACTGTTTTTTTTTTCCTTTGAATATGTTAATTTCTTTTGAAATCTACGACCTGATTATGCATTAGCCTTCACAGCTGAAATCAAGAATATCTGTGAGAAAAGAACAGCTTCCCTTTCTGTTTGGGTTGTGCAAAGTTCGAGTTTGTGAAAGAAAAGTCTGGGGATGTCTTTTGGCAGAGGAGTTTTGTGGCTGAGCATGATAAAACAAAACTCAGTAAGGAGGGTTATGAAAAAGCAAAGATCTGGGACACTTTTGATTTGGTTCCTGCTGTATGTATAGCATCCAGTATCGTTTTAATGTCAGATAGCTTACTTACGGCCGATATCACTCAGACTTTAGAAGTTCAGAGTTCCACACTTGTGCCAAATTTTGAGCCTTTCTTCCTATTTCATTTCAATTTTTTGCTGAGGTAAGGTCACATCCATTCCTGTTTTGAAAGGTGGGAGGAGGAGAAAATAGTCAACAAAAGGATTAAGTTAGACTACTGTGCATTTCACAGGACATCATTCAGGTGCTTTTTTACCATCATTTAAAACTCTTTATCATGAGATCTTTCTGTTTAAAATTTCTTTGTGCATTGTAATATTTCCACAGCATGTCTTTTAAAAAAATTAAATTGTTATCCTTGCCAAGACATTACAGAATGCTTCCAATTTTCTAGCATTTTCTGCCTTTATTTTGAAAAATTAGGTTTGCAAAACAGTGTCTCTGAGCTAGTCCTCTATGTCCGTCATTGGAAATAACTGTGCAGACTGTAAAATATCAGATTATCTCACTTTTGCAGAGTAATTGAAAAAACCCCATAGATATGAAATCCAAGTGTCTTATCCTGGAGAAAATGTCACAAGTAATTTTTGTACATTTAACAATACCTTAAAACAATATCCAGTTTTATAAAGGAACCTTGTTATAAGGAGTTTCCATAATGGAATGTCGAGTCTATTCTTAGAACTTTTAGGAAAATGATTCTGCAACCTCTCTTTCTTGTGTTTATTTCAGAATCAGACTCATTTGTACTTTTGCATACATTTTTTGAGCTTTCTTTGGAGTTCCTTCCCTGTTTTGTCAGATCAGTGGGATGCAGCCAATTAAATTTTTCCCAGGGTTGCTTTCATATGTTTTTTTATGACAACATGCTTCTGTTTAATTGGGTCCCAAATAAATTTGAAACAGTTCAACAGGTTACTCCATCTTTAACTTTTTCAAACGGTTGCTGCAGTTTGATGTGTAAAAATCACCTTGGGGTTTCAGACTTTGACAAAAAGAGATCCTCAGGGCTTCAACTAAAACAGGTCAAGCAACAATTGCTGAAACATCAGGGAATTGTGAGAATTTTGAAACAGTGCATGTTAATTCTAGACAAGTGCTAAGCATGTGCAGTATCAAGTACTTCAAAATGAAACAATAAAAATCCTCGAATATGTTTGCTTTTTTTTTCATTTAGTAAGTACCTCAAAGATGACCAAAGATGTTTAAAATCCAAATATGATGTTCTCTTAGTCCATGTATGGATACAACTTGCATTAGGAGTATAGAAAACTTCAAGAAAAACAAGAATAAATAAATAAGTGTACATATAAAAGAATTGTACATTTGATCTTGCTTCTCAGTTTTGACATAAGTTATTAATTAAATTTTGGGAGAAAACTCTGCATAGAATACTCTTAATTCTTAAAAGTTTTCCTATCCATTTTCCAAATAAGTAGTCTGTCATCTTTTTCTTAGCACTCTTTCAGGGCTCAATTTAATAATTTATGAACATGGCACCTCTTTGTGTTTGAGTCTCTGGAATATCTAAAACAACTGAAATGCTTCTTCAGGTGTGACAGGATTTATTAAAAGGCTTTTGGTTTAATGGACAGAGGTTAGATACCCTACAGTATATTAATAGCACCAAATAGGTTTATTTGCACTGATTACTTTGTAACAAATCCTTGCAGTTTTCCTTTCTCTCCATTTGCCACTTTATTATGGGTATATAATCTCTAAACCTTTTTTGCCATCAGGTATTATCTTTTGCTTTGAAACTAAACGCAACTTCCACTATTTTTGGTGACTTACATCTATCTTGTCTCTCAAAGAAGTATAGTATATGACTGAAAAGACAGAGCCTAAATAGATAGGATCTGACACACATTTTCCCTTCAGTATATGAAATGGAAGTCAAAAAAGAAAAATTGTTGCTGTCAAGTTCAAGCACACAGTGCTGTGGTAAAAGAACTAAAACTCATCTACGATCATTCTAACTGAAATATAATTAACTATTATTTTAAATTGCAAATAAATATATTTTTTATTTTTAAGTACAGTTAATTCTTTAAAAATGGAATATGATTTAAAATTAAAAATCATAGCATTAATTTTTAAAATAATTGACAAGTATATCTGTTTGAGGAATATGCTTTCACATTATCAAGACAAGCTACCTCAACAGCTACAATCAAACTTCACAGTGGGTTTCCTTTTGGGGGGAAAAAGTGTGAAAAAATCTTATACTTTTTTAAAGTGATTTACAGAAATCCATTTAAACCTCTATAGTACTCTGAAAACCATGAAATTCCAGTTTTCATAGTTTTGCCATTCATTCAAAAAGCTTATCTTCTGAAAGAATTATTAGCATTGGTTTTACCCCTTTCATGTTGTAGGAAGAAAGGCTGTCTGATGTGGTGAAGGTTTTACATGCTACACATTGGCTTATTATGATGGATAAAATTAAGTTCCTGTGTCATGACTATGGCCTGCCTAAAATCCATTATAAATGCAGAATAATAACTAAAGAAATACTGTAACATACACTCTGTATCATCCGGAATATTTTGAGCCTGGATTTTCCTTCTTAGAGAATGGCTGATTCCCTAATGATAAAAATTATTATAAGATTTTCTATCATTTTGATGCCATTATCAAAGATTCACAAATAACCAATAGAAATAATAATTATGCCCCCACTATACATTCTTAGAAAAGAAAACAACACACTAAGCCAAAACAAAGATAATTATTTGAGAAGGGGCAGCAATGATAAAATCAGAAGGGAATACATGAGTATTCCTATGACAAGGGAAAATGCTACTGGAAAGTAATAGGCCAGAAAAGGGTGTGCAAAAAGCCAAGAACATAAATTAGAAACAGGAAATAAATTTTCCAGCTTGCTACCAAAATGGTTGTTAACTATTTTTGTTTCAAAGTTTTTTATAGGACATTTTTTCTGTTTCCCTGAAATTAATTTTCCTTATAATAGTATGCAATACATTTTTCATGTAATTTTGATTGGTCAAATGATAGAATAATATATGTGGGCAATGGATTTTAATTATTTAACAATTTTAATTATTGTCAAAGTAGGAGTGATCTCTCTTCACAAGGTATCCAAAAGTTTGGCATTTATTCTACACTACTCTGTGGGAATCCTTTAGAAACCACAGTTTATACCTCCTCAAAACAGTTGACCTTACCTATCTTAGGACACAGAAAATCATACTCTATGTTGAACACGAATTCTCTGTGAGCAACATTTGTTAATTTTTTTTTATTTCTTATTTTTATCTCAATATAAATGCTAATTTAACTTTCTAAACTTGAGTGCTACTTTGTCAGCATTTATGTATGCCAACATAGCTCATTCTGATTGCTGTTGGATGCTGATTAGTCATTTACCACAGCCTCAAGTCTCCATTCAGGCTAATGGAAAATGACTGCATTGTTTCTTGCCAGCAGCAAGATGGAGAGAAAAGAAGGGAGAGTCCTTTAGCCCATGTAATGCAGTTATTATAACATGCCGACATAAACTGCTCGTTTGCAAGAAAAGTCAGAAGGTGTTCACAAGAGCTGTCTCACCAGATTTGGAAGGAACATTGTTTCTGCAGGACTGTAGAATGTAGATACATTCAGTAGTCAATGCCCTAAAATGAAAGAACTAAACACTGGAATCCAGAAATATATTTTTATTATTTAACCTAATTATTCCTACATTTGAACCAATTCTGAACATATTAACTCTTTACACAGTGAATTCTCGTTAATCTTGTTATGAAGTGGTAAGATAAATGCCTATTTTGTGCAATTCAAATACTATAACATACAGGTAATTTAAAACATGGATCTAATAAATATTTACTAGTAGAGGTAAACAATCATGGGAATCCATGTACTGTTTTAAAGCACAGATTTTACTGAAACTCCATTGATCTCATTGATATTTTTGAAATTTTGCAAGGGTCTCCAAGGCAGGGCTTGTACATTTGTTTGAATACATTTCAGTGAAATGAATACTTTAGGGTGCAAAGTTTCAGCTGAAAACTTTTTGTGATGAATCAAAAGGTTAAGAATTTAAATCTGTACATTTTAAAGAAAACAAACAGAAAATATTCGGAGAACATTTTTGGGGGGCTAATAAAGATACTAGAAATAATGATATAGGATAAATAAGATAGGAATCAAAAGCTGTAAAGTTAACAAGCAGTTTTGAAATCAAAGTATATTTCTGATGTACTATGTTCTTAAAAATATTACTAAAATTGCAACTAAACATTTGTTGACTTCTGAATACATAATTTACATATTTATTACCATTTCTTACATAAGCTAATATTGTTTTTCATCCAAATACTTAGAAAAATCTATTGTCTTCTAATGTCTTCTCCTTGCTTATTTTTCAGTGCAAATGAAAATTATGATTATGTTTACTGTAAAGTTCCTGTTATGTTCCTATAGGATTAAAACTCTCCACACAAAACAAAATACCATGAAACAAAAGCAACCAACTGAGTAAAAGAAACCAAACTAACCCACAGACACTATAGCTAAGCACCTGTCAGCATTTATAACCACTTTGTTTGATGAAATTTGGCTTGGCATTTTAATTTCCATCCCAGGGGAAGTTTGCACTTAAGTTAAAAAGCAAACCACTTCCGATGTTTTTAAATTATGGAACTGTAGAAATGAAATTCTCAACAGATACACCCGTTTTTTGGATATGAAAATATGAATGACAGCAGGTTGTATTTATGCCTGTATGTGTCTTCAGTCAAATACTTCTTTCTGCTGGTGTCATGTGAATAGGGTAGATGTCCTCAAACCCTTTGTCTTTGATAATTGTGTTGGTGTCCCAGGAAAGCTGAGATCCTTGTGCCCATCCAGTCTGTCAGCATCCCATTAAGGGGGCTCTACTGAACAGTCTGCAGGATTGAAGGGCAATTTGACTGACTTTTTGAGGGACACATATAAACAGAGAGACCTCCTCATGGGTCTCTACACACTTGTTTGAGCATGTCACCCTCTATCCTCCACTGCCAGCACCCTTGAAGGACTAGCACTAACAGTTTATGGAATGACACTCTTAATAAAATTGTGACAGCTTATGGTTCGAGGATTCCTGGTGATAGTATCTTACTGCAAAAACATATTCAAAGGGATATACCAATGATCTCCAATCACTAACAACTGTTAGCTTGAGGTAATCATTCACCCATGGAGTATGGCTCTTACCCAAGAGGTGACCCTATGGGAGAGAAAACAGGTTCTACCCATCAGTTGATGCCAGAAATTATAATGGAGTCTTCCCTGACTTCTCCCCACTTAACTTACTTTTGTAGTATTTCTTTACTTTTAGATGGAGCTTGAGTGACTTTAGTAATGCATCTGACTCATGTGGTACTCAAGGTACTACAAGCCGTGATTGTACCTTGAAGGCAGATAATGTCAGTATTATGTCTGAGATATCCTTGGGATGATATGTGAACCAACACATACAGGTAACCAAGGGAAGCTGTAAAGAAGATGGAGCTGGACCCTTCTCAGCATAAAGAGGGCAATGGAAATAAATTCAAGTGCAGAAAATTTTGTTTAAGCTTCAATTAATTTTTTTTTGCTGTTAGGGCTGCCAAATGCTTGAAAAGATCACCTGGACATGTTGCTCAGTCTCCATTCTTGAGGAATTCAAAACTGAGTGGATACAGCCCTGAGCCATATATTCCAGTTCCCCCCACTATGAGAAGAGGGATTAGGACTAGGCAATTTCCAGAAGCTCTCCCCAATCTCTTTCATTCTGTGATTACATGTACCTATGGAAATAGAATAGTAATGCATTGACTCCAGAATATTTTCCCAAATCCTCTTTTTTCTGAAAGCAAACATCAAAGTACGTAGATAGAGATCAAGCAATGTAACAAACTCAATTCCTTCCTTGCAAATCAGTAAAATGTAGCATCTCAGGAAGAAGTGAAATATTCTTCCTATCTAAAAAGAAATGAGACAAGCAAAGTACTCTGAAAATAAAAAGGAAATAATGATGTTCTGATTCAAATAAAACTAAACTACATGATGCTCCTTCTTTTATGCATGCTGGATTTTTCTAAACGGTTTTTGTATTTTCATTCAGGATACATTTATACTGATAGGATATTGTTTCTCAGGGAATATTTCAGAGACTTTAGAGGTAATGTAAGCTGCTTTGCTCCAGAAAGTTATAAAGTTTCTTTTTATTTGAAAATACGTTTAATTTTTTTGAATATTGGGGTTTTTTAGACTCAGAAAAAAACTCTACTAATTTTGACTTGAAGCTAAATTGCTGTAGAATCACAGGTATTGCAATTTGGCAGTTATTGCATTAATACAATCCTGTCCCTGAAATAATTCGCAATTATATCAAAACCATTTGTTAATACTGCTTATTCAGAGATTCAGCTTAAAAATCTAAGATATATATTTGAGGAAATAAGTATAGAGTAACTTGTATGGGCAATATCAAATTTGAACATGGAATGCCTATAACTGTGATATTTCAGAGTGCTGCAGAGAAAAATCAGAAACTTAGTATGCTTCTCACTGTTTAAATCCCAAAAGAGATAAATATTTCTTGCTCAATTAAGGTTGCTGCCA
The DNA here is from genome assembly GCF_023055355.1 of Agelaius tricolor. Taxonomy (NCBI): domain Eukaryota; kingdom Metazoa; phylum Chordata; class Aves; order Passeriformes; family Icteridae; genus Agelaius; species Agelaius tricolor. The sequence continues at coordinate 50,403,551 of NW_027269267.1, read as the reverse complement.
CAGCAAAAAAAGACTTTTGTAGAATAAAGTTGTTCAGTTGCTGTAATAGGTAGTTGTAATAGGATGTAGCTGAGAGTCAAATCTATTGCCTAATTATGGCATGCAGATATTATATGGTGGTTATTATATGTTAGCTTATTTTATTTAAAAGGCAAAAGGTTAACAAGGGGAAGGACTCCTCCATTTTGCCTTTTCTTCACAGTATATAAAACCATTAAAATATAATAAAGATTGAATAGTATTGTAATATTTTTTCTTCCAAAGATTAAGCTCTTTTTATTACAAATACAACAAGAAATTAATGTTGAGTTCATTAATTGCTCTGAATATAACTCAGATAAAATTGTGAGTTGTGAAGCAGAGCTCTCCTTTTTTGCAGGTCAGAGTGTTTATTGGTACAAAATAATAAAAATTTTATATCTCAACATGTACATTAAAGAAAGGATTTATGAATTTATTCTTTGACCTGGGATCTTCATGTATTTTTCTCACTTTCAAAATACAATTCTATCTGTATTTCATTCTTCTCAGAAGAATGAAAAGAATATTTTTCATATTCATTTTAAAGAATATTTAAAATGAATATGAAAAAAGTGAAGATATGTTCCATTAATTTGATTAATTAATAACAAGTATTTATTATGGGAAAAAAGCTTTTTTTTTTTCTCTAAAATAATGAATATGTACTAAGCTGCAGCTGTTTATACCACATTAAAACTACTTTGATTTTATATGTAATTATGAATTAGGATATATTCTGGGTTTAGCTGTGGGTCGTGTTAGAATTTGAGACATCCTCTCTATTTTCTTTTAATTTATAATGAATATAACACAAGAAACATAATAAAGAACAGCACTAAAAACTTGGTTTGGAAGCTCTTTACTTCCAAAGCCAGTCTCCACAAGGAGCTACTTTATTTTACCAATATGTGGTTGATATGTTTGCATGATTCAGAAGTATGTATTTTCTGATGAAGGTCCCTGAGATGCATCCCTTGTCTTAAAATATTTGTTTCTCTTTCCCCTCTACTACATATTTGTCAAACAGTACTTTTTTTTTTTGATTTAGAGCTGAGGTAACTGAGAGGTGTTTTAAAAACACCTTGTCTCAAAGTTGCATACAGATGGATACTGCATGAGCCTTCTGTCAAGCCCTGAGAACTCTCTACAAATCCATTGCCCACACATATTATTCTATCATTTAAAGTATTATTCTTCATATTATTAAGTATTATTAATTTATGATAATTCTTTGCTTATCTAAACTTCAATCCATTGTGTAAATTTTCTTGTATAATCTGGGGTTCTTAGAGAAGCCTTTGAGAGAAATAGATTAAAATTGACAGCATTCTTTGAAAAATAATCATACAAGCAAGTGAGTATAACTAAGTGTATAATTGATTGAAATACATAGACCTAGTGGTATTCTCTCATTGACAATTGAGTTTAAATGTGTATTTCATGTGTAATGAAACAATGCTAGGCATCATTTAGCTTTTGTTTATATACTCCATATATATATTAAAACATGGCAACTCCAACGTTGTGTCAGAGTCAAGATCCATTGAAGCCAAAATAAAATCTGCAATAGAGCCAGTATTCTGTGCTTAGAGAAATTATATGGAAAGAATTAAATGGGAAAGATAAAGATTTTCTCTTGGATAGTCCCTAAACTTCTGTCACAATTTTACTGTCATTAAATCAATTAAAAAAAAATCCTGAGCCCTCTTGCATCTAACATAGCTAAAGTAGACTCCCCAAACTTCTCAGTCATTGCTTTTACAGCTTATCACTTGGTCCTACAGAAACTGTGGCACAACTTACCTGTTGAATGAAGGGGAAAAATAAGATACCTGTCTTTCTTGAGATGAAGTATGTATCCCAAAAGAATTAAACAGTTTCTATTGATTCTATCCATAATAGACCTATATCACGTTGGAATTTTTTTAGATGTGAAAATAAGGACTTTATAAAGTGCATGAAGAAATATATTTGTGTTACTCTTTACCCAATGTAGGTCAGCACAAAAACATTCATAAAATACAAAGATGGATTAGTTTATTTCCCTCAGAAGAATAAGCACAAGACTAGGAAGCTAGTTTGGGATATTTCTTGAAATGTGTCTGGGCATCTTTCAGGATCTGTACCTTATCTCCCCATGAAGCCACATATTTTAGAAAGACAAGATAAATTACTTCCATAATGTGATAATATTGATTATTATTAACCAATTATTTAATCAGACAATTTAATCAATTCTCAAAGACTGAAAGCAGTAGGAACATATTTTCAGGATTTTAGTTTTCATTTGGGTTTTTTTTGGTTGGGTTTTTTTTTCTGGGTTTTTTTTGTGTTTTTATTTTTTTTAACATTATTTTTCAAAATCTTAAGTGCCTAATGGTGATTAAGTACTTGCCACATTTCATTATTATAAAATCCTCAAGGTGAGGAAACACAGGAGTGTGAGGACAAATCATTACCTGAAGTTAGAAAGAATTTCTGCTCCCATACAGAAACAGAGCAGGATATTTTTTTTTAATCCTGAAATAGAAAAGAACAAACTTTTATGCTGGAGACATTTACATAATAATAATTCTAGATAAATTTTTAATTTCATAAAGATTACAAACCCTGAAAATATCACCCTATATTGGAAGTGATGACAGAATGTTGATTATAGTGTTGTGACTGTGACCTTGTAATTACTGATGCCACATACACCAGCTGTGATGAGTATCTATGAACACGAGTTGAGCTCCTGCCAGACTATGAGCAGGACATAGAATTTTGCAGTCCATACCAGTGTGCTACCTAGTGAGAAAGAAATACTTAGTCTTTCCTTTATCTTTTTGGGGTTTTTTTTTTGGTTTTTTTTTTGTTTTTTTGGGTTTTTTTGGTTGTGGTGTTTGTGGGACCTTTTTGTTGTTTTTTTTGTTTGTTTATGTATAGTTTCTTCTAGTGACGAGTTCAACTGAACCTAAAGGTAGAGGCAAAATGGCAACCCATTGCTACAATTTACACCTGTATGGGAAGGGATGTCTGCAAAGCTGCATGTGTGTCTTGGCACACTGTCAAAATGTTAAACAGTGTCTATCTATTGCTTTGAAGCTGAGATAAATACTGATTTTTGAGAAGAGAGGAAATTGAAGTCATAAGCATTGATCCATATTGAAATGGCTGGATTGTAACCACGTAATAAACTCCTCACAGATGAATCGTGAGTGAAGCTGGTTTTCACTGTTTCAGAAAAAGGAATCTGTATTGTAGAAAATGAATGAGAAGGCTTCTCTATTTGGTGCTATTTATTGAACAAGATGTGCATACCTATTATGATTTACACATGGTAAGCTGAAATAATGTGTCAGTGCTGAACTCAATGATTGCATTTATCCTAGCAGAACTGTATCATCTTCTGAACACTTACTTGAAAGTTGAATTTGTACTATTGAAGTGTTTCTTGTAGCAATATGAGTTCTTTTGTATTTTGGGTTTTTTAGACATTAAAAAAAAGCACCAAAAAATCCTGTTCTGCACACCAGGCAACTTTGGAAGTCAGAACAGTGCGCATTTTATTGTCTGTTTGTTTGCTTGAGCTACTGTTTGTTTGTCTGCTTATGACAATTATTCTTGGAATGAATGAACATTGAATACATTATATTCTAACCCTTAGAGTTTTATGCATCCTGGGTTTTATCTGTAAAGTTGCAAATTTAAATATTGAACATTAAAAATAATCCAGCTTGGCTGTTTAAATTACTTATGCATCTACAGTACATGCTCTCATGATTGTGTTCCTTGTAAAATATTACCATATGAAATCAAACAGACAATTAAAGTTCACAAATGCAGGGAAAATACATTACCAACATGACATTGTAATTTAGTGACAGATACTGTATGGTAACATTGTAATGGCCCACAGCCAGTGAATTTTTCTGTGCAGATGGTCCCTGCACCTGCAAGCTATTGGAAGGTACCATGTTTTGAATGCTATGTTTAGATCTCATGAGAAGGCTTTCTTTGAATGTTAATGCAATGCCCAGAAATTTTAGCTTGTAGCAATTATTTCTACTATGATGAGCCTGAGTTTTGTTTATTCCTCTATTAAAAAGTGATCATGGTGGAAACCTGTGTTGCTAAAAGAGTGAAGTTTTAAGAGGCTATGATATGTGAGTAACAAGAAAGTATCAAATATGCCAGTGGTTTGTGTATTTTGCCATCACTGTCACTTGTTCATATTTGGTTCAAAATAGATGTTACCTGCTCTGCTACAGCTTCAAGCCAACTATTTGAACTCATTTGGCACAAATCTCAGTAGTTACATAATAGCATTACAAGGAATAATGTCTTTTTGTTACATTGTAATGTAATTTCTGTATCAGTACGCTGTTAAAGAAACATATTTAGAGTTTACAAAGTTATCACATTTATGAACTGCATTTCAAAGTCTATAAAATATGTATTGGCCAATGTTTTATACTTACCTATGTCATCTGTCTTCAATAAAAATGACCTGTTTCAAACATGATGCTTGTGTAGTACCATAAATAAAGGAATTAGCAAAATTAGTGACTAATCTTTCTTTTAACAGCTACATTTGATTGTGCTACTTCTAGCCACTTTTGTCTTTTTATGCCTTTCAGCCCACTTTATCAAGAACAAGAATTTGTAAATTTCTTATAACAAAAAATAATTTGATAGAGTTATTGAAGAATAGTTTTTAACCCTGCATTCAAATTTTGAGCTTTTATATGTGAGAAATTGCTACAAAGTATTCAAATGTGGGGTCTTTTTTTCTTTTTCAAGTGGCTGCACATACCTTTAAGGATGTTTTCCTTCAGAGAATCATGCTTTTATACAGTTGAAACATTAAAAGCATGTAATCAAATTTATACACTTAAAAAATTATTATAAGTTCTTTCCAGAGTACTTTGAAAATTTATTCAGTTCAATGTTAATTATAATTCTCACATTGAATTAAAAATGTTTTATTCATATATTGTAAAGTTCATGGAAATGAGAGATTTTTAGTGGGAAGATAGGAGGTTTTTTAGTACGATCATGATTTTCATTTCCTAAGCAAAGAATGCAACTGCAGTTTTTAAAAGCATTAACAAGACCATATTCCTGCATTCTGGATTGGGAACATCATTCATTATCAAAGATCAACTGGAAAACCCAGCAGAACCCAAAAGAGGGAGAAAATATTGCAACCACTGCAAATCATCAGTCTCAGATCCAAAACACAATAGTCTGAGCTTTCTTTTCTGGATCAGAAGTCACAGAATAAAGGAACTAGGGCAATATGGACTCTGAAGAATTTGAGAAGTTCTTGCTACTCACAACCAGAACAAATACCTTTTGAACTGACAGCATTGCTTGTAGGAATGCAGTATCTTAGAAGGGTTTTCAAGCTATTATTATAGACTAGATATCTCACTGAGATTAATTTTATGAGGTATGTTTCAAAGGTCTGAAAACCTTGCTGCAAATCAGAAACTCTGCTGCTCATCATTCACACTTTTTGTTGTGCGCAGAAGACATGAAAAGATTGGTCAGGTCAGTGACAAAAAGCAGACAGGTAGATAAATTTGAGTTTTGGAATCATATGAACAAAAGTACATATTGATGGAGATAAATATCAAAATATCAATTGATGGAGAAAGCAATCAAATTGATGCTGACCAGAGGGAAAATACAAGTTCAACTCATACCCAGAAAGCAGCATTCTCACATCCATGTTGTTAGAGACATTTGTGTATGGAACACAAGGTTTAATAGGGCAGGAAAATTATGCTAAATCACAGCAGATTAACCTGCCTAAGACCCAATTAGAGGATAAACTCATAACTGCTTAACATTTGCACACAAGTGCACTGACACAAAGGTAAAAAATGAGAAGGTAACACCTGAAGATTTAAGGCAATAAGTGTTGGCTGTCAGGGTTAAGTACATAGCCAATTTCTTCATCAATGCGTGGGGTTTCTTTTTTTTTTTGTTTAACTTCAAGTCAGATAAACAGAATTACATTTTTTTTCTGTAGTTTTATTACTATGCTATTTCTTAGGGTCTTGGAGGATAACAGAATTATACTCATCAATTCTTCAATGAGAGTTTATTATGATTAAGAGCAAGTGCTTATATCCTGCAGAATGCTGAACAAGAAACACATGAGTTTGTGCCATTTTTCATGTCTTTGCTTTTATTTGTCTTGCTTGTTTCTGGTGCTACAGATTAACAGGAGGACTGAAGTCCTGTTATGTGCCTAAAACCAGATTACATTCTCAGACTTCACATAATTACTCTTTTTAGCCTTTTAGACACCTGTGTTCAGATTCATGTAGAATACGAAATATTGACAGTGTAAGTATTTTTGAGTTGCAAATAAAGTTCAGTAAAACTGTCTGTTGAGTGCTGGTAATGTGGGTCCATTATCCTTTTTTATTTTCTTCTTTTTTTTTTTTTTGCACAAATTCAAATGGTAATTGATTTAACTGCTACTCAGTGTAGATCAACTAGTGTTCATTGCAGTCATCAGCCTTGTATTTATGTTGTCTGGTGAGAGCAGAATAATAACATCAATCTTCAAAATCAAAGTTTGCTGGCAAAGTTTGGACCAATGACTGCAGCTGAACTTTCTGTGTGCAACAATAAATGGAATGATGTTGAAATTAAGAAAAAAAGAGTACCTAAAAATCTCATTCAATTGACAAGATTGAGAATTCAGCTCTGGTTTTTAAAATCTACTCATAAAAATACAGTTAGGTACTTATTTTTTTAATGATGAAATAGCAAACAGGTTGGGACATTTAAGTTTATGTTTTTAATTGACTGAAGTACAACCAAAATGTAATTGCACCTAGTTTGGATTTTCCTTGCATTTTATTTTTTCCTTTACTTCAGTCTCCTCATCAGTAGCCTTCAACAAAGTTACTGACAGGATATGTTATTTCTGACCTTATGACACCATAAGTTATATAGTGAATCCCTGAGTTGTAAACAGAGGCATTTTGCTTTTATAAAAAGAGGAAAATCAGCTTGAAGTTTTTGATTGATAGTTAATTTAAAAGAAAACAAGTTAGTGGTATTCTTAGGGGTATATATATATATATATATGTATGTGTGTATATATATATATATAAATGATGAATGAAATATCAATGGAAGAAAATATTCCTAATTCATTTTTTACTATTTCAGATCACAATGATTATTAAAAAGAACTGATAAAGGGAGAGAGCCATTTGCAAACATTGTGCTGTTGTCTTCCCTCCTGCCCCAAAAATACACTGTGAGAAATTATACCAGAATGCAAGTGCTATAACCTTTAATCCTCTCTTTTCTCTGTAGTCCTGGCAAAGAGGGGAGCCAAGTGAGATGCCAGGTAAAAGATGTTGCAGAACATTCCAGTCACAACATAGTTTCAGTGTGTTTGCCTGTACTTTGTATTAAATGCTAGAACTGGCGAGGAATTTTCTGCAAGAATGATTTTGTCATATGGAACATACTTCCAGAGTGGTACAAAAGCTGTAGATATTTTAAATTAAAAACCGCTTTTTTCAAATAAAATCAGCTATGGAAATAGGCAAGTCATAGTGACAAGGCAAATAGTCAGAATGAAATTGAATGACAGGGAATTGTATGGGAGAAAACAGAAAGGTAGAATGGCCCAAATTTTCATTACTTAACCTGGCTTCCTGACTAAGCCTGAAAATCAGCTCATTTTTTAGCTCTGAATGTCCAGCTTTTGAAAGATCATTGCTCAAAGACGCTAATCAAAATTATTGTGTCTTCATAAAGCAAGACAGAATTCTGTGATTCCAAAGAAATCTAGAGCAGGAATTTTTGAGAAATTGTTATTTCTAACATGATGAGGAAAATACTTCATTTTTTATTTTTCCCATCCAGGAATTTTGGCACTTTTTTATTGAAAAGAATTCTGTTCCCCAGTTATCTTCTGCACGCATATGTCTATGTGATCTGTCAAACATATGCAGCACTATGCAGCCATCTGAGGCAATGGCAGACAAGCTCACTAAAGCACCAGGAATTGTACCACTACCTTCACCTAGACTACTGCAGATTGTTCTTCAAGATATCTTTGCTATTAGAAGCCCACATTACTTCACAGTGGAGTATCTTTTTAGAAATACACCATGTAAGTCTATACAACATTGGTTTGTTCAATTTTGAAGCCTTTAAGACAAGCAAGAATTTTAGAAAGATACCTTAGAGTTATAAATACAAGGTTCAGAGGTCTTGATGTTGATATTTGCTACTAGCCCACATTTTGGTATTTATTGGTTACAATATACTTGTGGGCTTATTGAACCCTAACCAAAAACAAGTGAAAATTCAGACCACAGATTAAGTTGTTAGGAATTTGTGTTCATATCGCTGTATCTGTGCTACAAGGCAGAGTAAACTGATGAGCGTTAGATGCAAACAAAACTATCTTGTGTATTTGGAACAATCTAGTTTGATAATGCACTGAAAAGAATGGCAAATCAGTCAACGTTATGGTTGCTGCTGCTGCAGGTAAGATGCTTTTGATACCTAAACTACTCTATTTATGGATTATCCTCTGTACCTCTGTACATCTCTGCCTCTTTAGAGCAGATAACAGCTCAGCCAAAAAAGTTACTAAAGATCTGAAGATGATGTTAGCAAGAAGTAGTGCAAAGTCAGGGCTTTATTTTCTTTATTTCAAGCTTTCAGATAAGCAACTTCTGAATGTTCACCCCTTTTTTTTTTTTTAAATTTGATCTCCATTTAAAAAATTGCAAAGCTTCCGTTACCTTCTGTTAGGTTTTTGTATGCCAGTGCTTTAATCAGTGGCTTCTATTTCCTGGCTTGTCAGTATAATGCTAATGTAATTAAAGATATTCATCCTTGCAAAATATATGCTGTAATATTAATGTATCTAATTGTAAAAAACAATCTGATGTACAACTGTGAAGTTGTACATCAGAAAAGTACATCAGAAAAGTAGAAGGGATTATGAAAAAGGTGCAAAAGAGAATAAAAGAAAAATAAAAACAACTGTTCACACCAGGATATTTTCTGCTTTTGTACTTTGGAAAAAAGTAATACAGCCTGAAATAGAGATTTCTCTGTAAAATCAGACAATTTAAGATGAGAAATCTAAGGTTTTTGTCACCTAACAATTCAGATGACTCTTTGCATTAGCTTGCTTAAAATAAACATTTGATGCCATTCTATGGTGTTTGATGCCATTCTATAATAATGATTCATACCTGAAGTTGAAGTAATTTTTCCATTAGTTTTTCTACCTGAAAGCCTAACATGGAGATAACATATTAAATTATCATTTTCAGAGGAAATTTAACTAAACAGAGATATTATTTGAAAATATTTAATAGTCACCTAAATATTGATATATATTTTCAGCAATGATTAAATTATGAATTCAGTAAGCATAATTTTTTCCACTAATATTAGAGATTTGAAGCAATACTTCAATCTGTGAGCAATACCTCAATGTAACTTTCCAACACATGATTGAAAATAGGAAATATACAGTAGAGTGACTCAAATTTTCTTCATTTAATTGTAATGAACTTTACATGACATTTATTAGCAAATTAGTTGCCCTTCAAAAAGAAAGGGACTATAAATATCTGTACCTAAATGTTTGTAATGTAATCTCTGAAGCACAGAAGAGGGAATAATGTAGGTGACTATTCTGGCAGCAAAAGAGTATAAATATGGAGATCCTCTCAGATCTTTAAATTTCATAGAATCATAGAATAGTTCAGGTTGAAAGGCACCTTTGAAGTTCATCAGGTTCAACTCCACTGTAATGAGTAGGAACATCTTCTACTAAATCAGGTTTTATCTAGTTACGTATTCTATAACAGTAGTCTTGCACATGGTGGCTTGAAAGAACAGAGGCATTTCAATGTTCATGTATTAAAAAAAAGACCCTTAGGTCATTAATACAGAAATACATGAAAAGTTAATTTCCAGAAGTGCAGGGCAATAAAAACAAGGCCTGTCCAAACTTTCTTTATCAATAATTAAAGAAGTATGTATATGTGAAGTGCTTTTTAAGTAATGAGTGTTCGTTATAAATATTTAACAGCTGCACTTATGAAATATGCCCTAAATTATGTCCAAATGTTAACAAGAATGCCTTTTACTCGACAGAACAATGAAGCCCATAAATATTTCAGAAGTGTGTTTCTGACAGGCGGAAGCTGAGAAGATGCATCCTGCTCTTTGTTTTCTGACACTGAAACCCTCAGGTCTGCTCCCAGAGCTTAATACAAAGACCCTCCTATCCAAAGCCAATATCAGAGCTGTTAGTAGATTTCCTTTGGAGTATGTTATCAGGCAAGTACAAGTTGCCTCACCAAAATCATGGGGCAAGAAATTCAAAGCACATAAGCAGTGGCTCAATCCATCCCTGGGCTGACTGCCTTCTGTGTGTTTATCTTTATTAGGAATAAAGTTCATAGGAAGTTCACAGGATGTTGACTTCCTATTCCCTTCAAGAGGGAATTAATTGATTGTCCTCAGGAGGTGCTCAGCATCTGTTGCAACAATGTCTTGAAGAATTATATGCCAAGAAAAAAAATAAAAATAAGCATTCTAATACACTAGGAGATAACTAATATCATTACAACTGTAATTAGAGCAGGTAGCAGTGGAAGAAAAAATAGAGGAAAAAATAGAAAAGCATTAATAGATAAATTCTACACTTAACTCTTAATGTTTCAATTTTAAAAACTGAGGTGTTTGGTACTGTAATCCAGGTTTTGTCCTTTTTAAGATTACTTTAAGTATAGGCAGAAAATTTGAAGAAAATAATATGGCCTATTTAGGGAAGAACAGAATGAAGTGAAGACACCAGCTGAAGACTCCTGCTATGATGTTGAATAAGATCTTTTCTAACTGTCCCTCTTGAAGTTTTTCTATCTGAAAAAAATGGAGAAATTTCTCCTGGGACATCCCTGAGAACTGTGAGACTTATGTTTGCTGACAAAGGTGACAGTATTAATGGATAAGGTTTTCAGTAATGCTAGAGAAATAATTTACATGGAAGAATAAAATTCAAAGTAAGAGTGTTGTATTTATCTTCAGGGAGAAATTCCGAGTTTTCCTGAGTTTTTTTCTGGCAGAAAATTTCAGTTTTACAATAGTCAATGATCCCTTCTATCACTATAACAATAAAGCCAGAATTTAACCCAAGGAGTATAGAACAGTTAGAATATTCAGTGTATTCTGCCAAAAGGTTATTTTCAAAGACTTCAACTTCCTGTTCTTCCTCTGTCTCTAATGGTTCCCACAGAGCCTACAGCAGATATTTGGGTGTAAAAACCATATAAAAGGTGATCTTTTCCCCTATGAAAATATCAAACTTAATTGCTTTATGAAAGGCCTGTGGGGCTTCCACCTCTATTCACCTAGGCCTCCCACTAACAGAAAATAGTCCTTTGATCTGTTCAGTTCCCTCACTGCTTTATACTGATTTTCTAAAAGCATTTCTTCTTACCCTAATTCTCCCTCCCCCACCACTGGTTTTCCATTTGAATTGTGAATTGTATTAGCATATCTTTTATAACCTTTTCAGTAGTACTGTACATATCTTATCCAAATGGCACTCCTGCAGCTCACAGATAACAGTAAATGCAGAAGAAAGTCCCAAATACAGATTCCAAAGTATTTCTTGATATGATCAGAGTGGGTCCAGCTGGCATTCATTTCTGAAATGCAGAACCTTGAAAGAAGTGAGGCTCATGCCCCATCAAAGGCTGAAGAAATAGTGACAGAGCAGTACAGAGAATAAGATATTTACATGCACAGTTCATTTTTGTTTGAACTTTTTCATGTGATCCGAGTTGTCAAGATGAGAAGTTAAGGATGTGCAATATGTATTGAAGCTGGACAATTGCTTACATTTTAGTAATAAACATAATGCGTCAGTATATGTAGTTGTTCAATTACTTTATGTATATGTCCCTTATATACTGTAAATCTGAAATGCACATTGACTACTGAAAATTTTTTGCTCTTTCATGTCATTACCTGCTTTCCAAAAATAAATGTAGGTCATAAAACCTAACCAGGAGTATCACAGATTGTATCATTGTGGTTAGAACCACATTGTATCATTGTGGTTAGAAAGGACCTCTAAGATCATCAAATCTAATATTTAACTGAACACCACCATGCCATCTAAACCATAGCCCTGTGACATGTTGAGTCATTTCTTCAACACTTCCAGGAATCATTACTCCCCCACTTCCAAAGTGGACTCCCTATGAATATTATATGATGAAGCTAAATTTACATGTAAACTTATGATTCAGGAGAAAAAACATCTGAGAGCTCTTGTTATGGTTACAGTCCCCTGCTATGATTTTACTTTGAACAGAGATAAAAGTAAAAACAGACCCTATTATAACCTGTCTTAAAAACGGAAGGCTTAAAACATATTAAGAACACTTTAATGGTATTAATTTATGTGAAGGCTACATCCATTTGACAGTACTATTTCAACACTGTCAGTGAACCTTTTCTAAGTTTACTTTCTTCTTTTAGGATTTTTCTTCAGTTAGTCTAGATTCTTCTTCTTTCCTTTTTCCCCATGAGAAATGTTGATAACCCATGTTTCACCAGTCAACAGTAACTCTTGTAGATATACACCATTGGAGACTTTGACATGGTTTGCTTAAACAGCAGAGCAAATAATTGAAACTAGTTACCTTGAAATCAGCTGAGATTTCAGGAGCCCTGAAAAAAGAGCAGTTTTGTAGCTGCATGATTTCCAAGCAATCTGTTTAGTTCTGCATGTGCTTCAACTCAATTTCATGGTAATTTTATGAGGAGGTTTTATTTTAATCCAGTGTGCCACAGAGCTGAGGCTTTTACCTTTTTATTTAAGTAATACAGTTTGGAACATCTTTTATGCTACTTTAGTTAGTAATATAAATTATTATTGCATCACATCTTCAATTTTTTTGTGTTTTAAATATCTCCCAATAGCTTCCCAATTAGTTTCCTTCCCAACACATAGCAGCTAAAAATGTATATAAAGTTATTCATTTAATTAATTCAAGTGTTTTTCCTCTTACCTTGTTTTTTCAGGTTTTTTTCCTGAACATTAATTTGTGACATGCATCCACTTAGCTAATGATAGACAACTAATGTAAGGCTGAAGTAAATTAACCAGTGGGGCTGAGGTCAAATCTGGGAGAAAAAATTTTTGTATTATAATGAGTTCTTAGTAATTGAAAGATGACTGTTTGAAATTCAGGTTATGGTGGAAAATTCCAAAGCTAAATTATAGAAGTGTCTCAAATGAATTTGCTTTCTCTCTGGATCACTCTATTGTTCATGTTCACCAAGGAAGAATATTTGTTGAGCCCAGGAAACACAAACAACAAAAATGAATCTACAGCTTAATGAAGGAAAAAAGGAAGAGTACAAAATTGTCTAATTGCATTACATTATTCATAGTAATTTTTAAAGTAAAAGGTAGAAAGAACAATTTTACAGACAAAATAGAGGCAAATATATTGAACAGTACTTTTAGACCTCCTGGCCCTGAAGAGTTATATAAAATACTCATGATGTTGTCCACTGCACATAGATAAAGGTTTTCTCTTAGAAAATATTTACCTTTTCTGTAGACAAAAAGAAAAAATAAAAAAGAAAGACTACCATTAATATATAAAGACTGCATTTTTTTCAGTATAGTAATGGTCTTTGAATATTATGGGTTTTCTATATCAGTGGAGAAGGATAAAGCATACTTCCTTTCCTGTGTGTTGTGTCTGGCTCTGATTCAGGCTTGAGGTCTTGGCTGAAAATCAGGCTAGATAATATGGACTTGATATATTTTCTCAAGCAGTGTACTTTTTAGCTTATATCCTTGCTCTATATGAAGATGAATCCTCAGTAATGCTCAGTTGTTAGCCTTCTACTTTTGCCAAAACTCAGAATGGGGTTATTTGCTTGCCTTTGTTCTGTTTATATGCTGCATATCTCTATAGAAAAATTAGACTGAATAATTTTATTCACATTCATATAAAGTTTGCTTGTTTTTCCCTCTTTAAGATGGTTGAACTCAACCCTTCAATTCACTATCATTGTGGTATTTTCACTGTTGAGGATGCTTTTTTTGATTTTCTTTTCTTTTTTTTTTTTTTTCTTTTTTCAAGAAAGGCTGCTAAGGTAACTCAGATCTTAATCAATTCTGGGAATGCTTGTATCAAGTTCTAAATATCTAGTAAAAACCTACCCCATAAAAATTAAGATTCAGTCTAAGTACACCAGGAAGGACAAATGCATAATATTTGTCCAGGTATCACTTAGTAACTTAAATCAGGAAGGAAATTTGTGGAAGATCATCCTCAGACAGGTCAGTTTATCAAAATACATAAGGGTATTTTGAAATACAGTTGTGTTAGTTTTTGCCCAGAAAAAATGAAGAAGGACTTCATATTTGATGTGAATCTAAAACATAATGTATTATGAACATTATTTAAAAAAACAGTCTGCCTTACACGGTTCTTGTTCCATCATGAACATTGCCTCGCTTCCAGGGTTTAAGTCTTGTTTCACAATACAAACTGCAAAAGTTTCCATCAAATATTATGGAAAAACTATGAGGAAAATAAATATCAGGAGGACTTAGCAGAAGATACATGAAAGTGTAGCTCAAATAAAAAATATGACATCCTATAATCTGATGCTGACATACGATTTGTCAATAGCACTGAGGCAAGATACAGCAATAGCTTCCATTGTCCATTCCCCACCCTTTTTTTCTACAAAGGAATTGTTCTCCAGGGCATCAATTGAAATCATGTACAAAAGAAATTAGGTTAGTATTATTAATTTACTTTCTTCACAACTGAATAGCCATAGCTTTATTCTCTTATTCCCCTTGGCACTACTTTGTTCCATTCTTTAATAACAGCAAATGTGAAAAATCAGGATTTGTTCTATTCAGCTTCATTTCACTTTGAGCGCTGTAGGAAGATGAGATTTGAAATTGTTCACTGTAATGTATAGGATGTCTGGTGGATTCACTTTACTGATGATGCAGTATCATTTCAGAGGCCTCACTTCAGGATGCATACTTTTATTAGAATATTAAATCTTGAACTCTTGACTCTTTCAGGGTGGCATCCAACAAATTCAAAGGAAGATATGAAAGGAGAATTCATCTTCAGATAATTTTGTTCTCAGTGTACATACAACTTGTCCAAAAAAGAGAAGAGAAGAGAAGAGAAGAGAAGAGAAGAGAAGAGAAGAGAAGAGAGAAACTAGATGATAGGAAAGAGTAAAAAAAATATTTATTCTTTTTCACAGTTTCACAGCTGATCTATTTCATATCTGCTGATGCAGGGTTTGAATTTCTGCCACTGATACAAATGAATGAATAATTTGCCTTCTCAGAATTTTTAAGGATGATAAATTAACATGTAAATTAACTACATTTTAAAATAGTAATTGTGTAATAACAACAACTAAACTAAAAAAACTAAATTAAACTCTGAGAAAAACATGTCTCTGGGATAAAATCAAACTTTTTTCTTTCGTTTAAAAAACCACTAAATTCTTTTAGAATTGAAGTAAGCCACTTTTAAATATACCAAAACGCTTTCCTTCTATTTGGAACATTTTAACTGCTTTTGAGAAACATGAAAAAAACAAACTTGGAAAAGAAAATCTGCTTTCCCAAAGCAAAGGATTAGGTACCATATTGGTTTCTCTGGGTCTGAATTGAAGACACTTGAGATGTTAGTTCATGTTCAGACTCAATTGTTTATTATTTCTTATCAGTAAAACAGTCTCACAACTGTGAGTTTGGTAGCTTTCCATTAGAAGGCACAAAATGGCCAATAATCTCTTGTTACATGGTCTTTTAAGACTAAACTATCCAATTAAGAACTGACACATAGATTATTTTCCCTTTTAACCCAATAGCTGATCCCAAAGAGCCCACAATGCAGACTTTTCTGCCCAATCCCAAAATGCCACTCAAACCCATGAAGAAGAAGGAAGAAGAAGCATGGAGAAGAAACCCAGGATGACACCCTGTGCCCTCCATCTTGCTTCCATCCACAACACACTAAAAATCCCAAAACATAAATTTCTCACCAAGTGATAAAACTACACTACTCTCTATAATCTATTTCACACTTTTGTGGATTCTAGTCTGTCTTGAAGTCTAGGAAACTTTCTCCATGAATGAGGGTCCAAGTCAGTGCTCCCCTGGGGATCAGAACACCCCAGTATAATAAAGCCTTGATCTTGACCTTATTATCAAGTGATGCAGGATGGTCCAGGAGCCCAATCCCTCTGGGAGACAGAGTGCCCGAATACCCAGAGTGCCCGAATACCCAGTCAGCTCGCAGCCGCCGCAGGCCTACCCATAGTGAGCCCAGTGATTGTCAGCTCTTTAGTGATCGCAAGCTCTCTTAGGATTTCAGCTCTTGTTTGCTCGCTAGGGCAGCCGTTGGCTGAGGCAGAAGCAGACGGAGAGAGAGGAGAAGGAGGTCCTGGTGGTTCCACAGCGATGGTTTATTGGGGAGACTGTGAAGGTTCCCAGTGACAGCCCTTCTTCTGTTGAATGGGCTAAAACAGCCCCTTTTATAGGGTGTAGGGGGATCCAAACTTGTGCAATAGTAAGGGTTAGGGAAAAGTGACATATGGGGTTATAGAGGTAAGCTTTGGGGCGGGGGGTCGGAGACAGGAGCTTATTTTGCTGTCTCATCATGACTCAGCAGTTCCTGCTTTTAAGTCTCAATCCTCCATGGAGCTTTCCCAAGCTCTATGGAGTCTGCTACACTCCAGAGCAGACAGAGAAATATTCCCGGTGCCCTGGGTTTCCACAGTACCCAAAAAAAAAAGGTCCATGTGATGATCAACAAATATAGAGGTACTCACTAAAGCTGCAAGAGAACTGTTTTTCATCATTCTTCTTACCTGATTTACAGTAGGGTTGAAAAGGTAGGCTTTCTGTCTCATAAATTAATAGGCTGATCATGAATTAAAAAATATCCAGGGGTGCTTGGTCTGCACTGATCATGCTGATCCACTAAGGAGCTGAATGTCCTTTGGGACTGGTAGAGGTTGTACTCTTCTTTTAAGTAAATGGCTTTAGGTGACTGAGCATTCCCTGCCTCGATTTCTTCCTGCCCAAGGCTGGAAGTATTTCTGCCTTTCTGAAAAGGTGCCCCTGAGTGGTTCCATTCATTCCCGTGGAAACTTTTGACAACTGGATTCTCGGGAAGCCCAAGATAGAAAAGCAGAAAGAGATGTTGAGGAAAAAAAATTGGGGAGTTTTTATTTTTCTTATTTCTCTGTATTTTCAGGTCCAGAACTATTTTCAATAGTTTTTCAATAGGCAATGCAACAAGCTCTACTTGCTGCAGAGAGACACTGTGTTTATTTTTCTGGAGATACCATTGAGGGGATACTTGAAAGTTGCCAGAACAAATACCTTGGGTAGTGCCTGAAGAGGAAAAAAAACCTTACTGTTTCCTAAGATATTATTTAGTGTGAAGACAAGAAGATTTTCATTGAATTCTCATTTATCTCTTCTTTACACCTAGATAGTGGAGAGAAGTAAAACATTTTTTATATTTAGCATGTGCTATTGGGACTTGGACTTAGTTTAAGAAGCTAGAAATATCTGTAAAATCCCCTGAATAGCTTCTTCTGACTACAGATCACAAATTTAAAGTACTGATAGTCCTTTGTAAGGAAACTTGCAATCTCCTGTGCATACCAAGTAGCTCCAAGTAAGCAAGAGCTGAGGCTTGATAAGAGAAGACAACTGTGTATAGTCACTGAGAATAGGACATAAAGAATTTCCATCCAGGGTAACGGGAGTATATAAAGAGAAGGATGGAAGTAGTTGGTTTTGCTTTTTATTCTGAAAGAACAACCAAACCCTTAAAAAGTCCCTAAGAGAATAAAAAAATCTCTAGGGTATATAATCTCCTGAAGACCGTAGACAGACTCTCTTCTCTTTAAAAAAGCCAGTCTAAATCACCACAGACACCTGTATGTCGTGGAAGCTGTTTCCACAAAGATTTTTCAGTAATCTGATGATTGATTGCTTCAGAACACTGAATGTTAGAGTAAGCTGTGAGGATATGGACTTCAAGTAAATCTGCAGGAGTAAGATCATCATATAAGGATCACCTCCATTAAGGACAAAGATAGCTTTCTACTCACCTAATGGATGAATTAATACAAGGCTGAAACTTGAAGCCAATATGCATTTTTGAAATTAGTAGTACAAACCATCTTTTGTTGTATCAGAATTTATATGTCATTGAAAATGCTTTAATAACTAATTTTACAGTTTATCTATTCTTAATTTTTATGAAATGTCTTAATTCTATCCTGGACTGAAACCAGGTTTTTAAACATCATAATTTTGCAAAATACAGTTCTGGGTTTCAGCTACAATCACATGGTCTGTCAATTTTGTGATTTTCTTACTTGCAGTGATTTCTTATGAATTTTGAGTCATAAAGAAAGGCCTGGATTTTGTGATCAGGAACACTAATATAAAATGAGTTAGACAAATGTAAGCAATTAAAACATTTAATCTTATTCACTCCAATCTTTCCTTTCTGTATTTATTATTTGACTTGGGGTTTAATGATCCTTAAGTATAATATCTTCTTAGTTACATATCATTTTATAATACATAATTGTCTGCTAATTTTGTTGCAAATGTTTAACTTGCACAGTTCAATAATAGATACTAATTTATTTAATCATAAAATGTTTACTTGAAAAACTAAATAAATGCACTATTATACAGCTATCACTTTAATTTTGTAAATGTAACACACATACTAATAAGTATATGTGATTCATTTAAATGCTGTATCTGATAGCATGAGAGGCTTATATACATGTGTGTTTATATATATATATATGTTATGTGTTTGCATACTTTTATCAACTTAATGAAATCATACTTGAGAAGGCAAAAAAGCTTTGGAAGGTAACACTTTCTAGTGGCAGTTGTATAAGAATTTTTTGAAGCCTGATCATAGAGAGAACCAGTGGAGATAATTTTTAAGGGTGGGATAATAATTTTTAAAATTTGACTTTTCCTTTCCTTTTTAAACCATATAAAGCACTCCAGTCTGGACAACTGGAACAAAAAAATACCTTTTAGCAGTTATTTCACATGAAATTCTATCAATACATATAGGGGAGACATTATAGGATGCTGATATTTACAGTAAAATGGAAATTGATTTTCAAATGGGAAGAGATATCATGAAACACATAGATTTCCACTTAGAAATTCTGTTTCTGTCTCCCTAATCAATGCTGAATTTTAATTTCACAAATTTCTGCTTAACTGGATGATACCCTGTTCCAGAATATCTTCCATGATGCTTGGATTTCTTACTAAACAATCTTTCTCTCATTTGTATGTAAACATACAAATTAATATAATTTTTTTCAAATAGTGTTTTAGTTGTTTGTTGGGGTTTTTTTTCAGAAGAAAATTACAAAAAGGACCCCCCAGTTCCCCCAAATATTGCATGCAGCTTAATACGATTTATTTTCTTTACCTAACTTCAATTTGATTTTTGGCAGATTTTTGAACAATCTTCCTTAGATAGTCTGCAGGAACTTTCTTAGGGTACAGTATACAGTATATGAAATTGAAATAGTGTGTATTTCTGTATAAGAAAATATTAAGCAGCAGTTCTTTGAATTGGTAACTCAAAATGGTAATTCATAAGTTTTAAAATTCAGAATAGTAATAGTGTTAAACAAGCAGCTGGCTCTACATGACAACTTTAATAGAGCTATTAAAGCTGTCAGTTCCAGACCCTGTAGCTGAAAAACTCTTTTCTAAACCATTTTTTACTTGAAAAGTCAATTGGATCTACTGTAGAAATCCCATTTCTACTGTTCTAAGTAGAAATGGGATCTTAGTGAAGATCTGATTTATTTTTTAGGCTATAGGTTGAAAGAAGATATCTTGGAAAGGAAGATGGCAAAAGAAATAGCAAAGTGAGAAGCAGAAGTACTCTACAGCACTTGTAGAGCAAACTGTTTATTGCTGCCTTAGCTAGGAGCAAAAGTGCCAAACTTCAGGCGATTTCTTCTGGAAATGTTCGAAACAAATGTCATGCTCTTTGAGGATCCCAGTGCAAGCACATTTGCAAGTAAAAATTCCTCTATAGGCATAAAATAATGCTTTAAATTATAAAACAATTTAAATGATTGTTCTTCTGGCTCACAGGAACAATTTTTAAAGAATTGCATCCCCTCTAAACATAAGGAGACCTTATAAGTATAAGAGATCTATGGGGTAATTGCCTATTCTATTGAAAAGCAAGGCAACATGCATAAATATATAAACATCCATAGTAAAAATTATGTGGGTTTTTTTTTTGTTCTTTTTGATTTTATCCTTGTCAGACATTTTCAAATTCTTCTTAACATGCATTTCATTATGCGTTCTAATTTCCATCTGTGTTTCTTCAAAGTGAATTTATACAAGTGCATTTCTTGCTGTGTGATGAAATGGCCTGGAACACTAAACTAGACCCTTCTCTACCCATAAGATGAGTTATACTGTTATTTATCATTTTTATGTATTATAGGCACTTACTTCACTCTGACACTTGCATTCTGTTCTAAATTCGTTTTATCCATATGTTTTTAAGATTGTGACTTGTCACACTTCTACAACTGCTAAAATTAGAAATTATGAGGAGAGAGATAATTTTAATATATCTCATTTTAAAGATAATATTATATATTTTGAGGCTCTTATGTCATTTCTTGTAATACCCCTTAAAATTTAGACAAGGATTTTATATGATTAAGGTTGGAAAAGCCTCTCAAGATGATCTCAGCCCATCTCTCCTTGTGCTTCTCTTTTTATGGTTTTATCTTAGATCTTCTTAAGTTACAGAGAAAAAATCAGCAATCATGAGTTCATTATTTAGCTCTGTTCCTTCTCTCAATGCAGATGTAATGCAAGAGTCACATGCTAACCCAAATTTTATGTGTGATTCATTTTTTCCCCATCTTTGGAATGAAGATGTATTATGTTAGCATAATAAATGGATGACAGCACAATTTTATAAGAGTTTTTCTGTTATTTATTCCTTTATTAACACCATTTCTCTGCAGAAAAAGAGTCTTTCTTCAGTTCTTAAATATTTTTCTTGTCAGATTGAATTGAGTGGAACGTCAAAGAGTCAATTGGTTGAGTCTCCTTTGTGTCCATCCCCCAGGGATGATTACTGCTGCACTCTTAATGCATGGATGAAAAGCTGTCTTGTCTAACATCAAAGATGACCTGCTGTGTGCTGTATGAGACCCATGTACTAAGTTGGTTTATAATGAAGGCAAAACTCATAGGTTTTGACAGACAGAAATTTGAGACTCCTAGGGAGGAAGTACTTAAAGGATTCTGCTATGCTTATACTATACCAGTGGGGGGTTCTTTAATTTTTGATTTAGCATAGCAATATTTGTAGGTTTTTTGTATTTTTTTTTTGGTTTGGTTTGGTTATTTTTGTTAGGTTTGATGTAATATGGCAATATTTCTGGGTATTTTTAGTAAAAGAGAAAAAGTTTCCATAGAACCTTAAGCTTGTAACTATATACATTATTGTCACACAGTGAAAATAATAATTTCATAAAATTGCCAGTTCAAATAACTCATGTTTGTAAATTCACAAAAGCTTCAGTAGCCTTTAGAAACTGAAATTCCGTTTTGCAATTTGACTTTATTTATTTAATTTTGTCACTACATGAAGTATTTAAATTATTAGATTTTTTCATAAAATGACTAGCACTATTGTAGATATACTGTCAAACCTACTAATACGGTCTTTCACATTATTTAGCTACCTGCAGAATATTTAATACAGTAACTAATTATTTTTAACCTTAGCAATTATATCAGAAAATAAAGATTAATGAAACAGAGAAGATAATGCTCTATTTTGTATGTCATAAGACAAATAGACTAAAAAGATGACAATTCTTGCAGCCACAATTTTTTTTTGTAATACAATTAAGAGAGATGAGTCAAAAGAAAGTTATGCAGTACTATTTACTCATCCCAGAACTATTGCTTAAGACTGGTCAAAGCTTTTTTATTAGTTAAGAAAATTATGTTAGAAAAAGTATGTTAAGTGTGCAAATTGTTTGATGGTAAAATAAGATCATTATGTAACTGTTGGCAATATTTAAAAGAAAAAAAGGAGCAAAACACTGTTATTTTAAAATCAGGGCTGAAAATTATTTGGTAAAAAAAGCAGTTCTTGAGCACACTCTATCTTCTACCATCACAGATTATTTCAGTTACAGCACTACATTGTAGGGATTTTATACTACTGCGATATTGAAACTGAAGTCACAATTCAAGAAAGCACTTACCTCATCCTCTATCAATATATGATATGGACAAAACATTGTCAAGACAACATATTTAGCTACAGAAAAGTAACTTCTGACTTTATTAGGGAACTACTTTAAAATATAATGCACAACTATGAAAAGGAGGCTATGGAATTCTCCTATCTTTCTGTCTGCGAAGGCAGAAAAGTATGATTTTATGTAAGGAATGATTGCTCATTATTACAACAAATTGATTATTTTGAAAAGCAGTCTTTAGAGTAAGACAGAGGGAAAAACTGCACTAAAATCAGTTCAATTTGTGTCTGTCTTCTCGTATCTGAATGAAGGACAAAAATATATCTTCCTTTTTAATATTCTTTCATGTCAACGAGCAACAATAAATTGGAAGAGGAAAAAAAAAGAAAATTGATAAATTTGGGAAATTTAGTGACTACAAGAAAATGGGCCGGGATTATATCAGGTGCAGTGCAAAGGACCAAAAGAGGCCAAAAGTAAGCTCACCGATGCTGCAAAAGCAGGGGAAAAAGTCAAGGAAAAAGACACAACTTGGAGGGGAAGATATGAGAGACATGGCATGGATACTTAAAAAAAAGAAAAAAATCTTGCCCAAAGTCAAAGCCATCAAAAGGCCTGGCATGCCATCAAGTGCAGGCACATGCTGCAAAGATTCCTCTAGTGGTCCCCATTGAAATTGCAAGATTCCCTTTCCCTTCCCGAAAGGAAATGAAATTGTGAACCCAAAAAGAAAGGCTTACAAACACTCTGGAAAGGAGATAGGATCAAATGAAATGCAATTGAAAAAAACCCCAAAAACTCCAGAAAATTGGGAGTTTATTGTCCTCAAAAACTGGTCTGTGAGGAAATGAGCTGCAGTGCTGTCCTTGGGTGACGTTATGATGCTTGTATCCCCATTCATGTGTTCTGTTCATGCTGGATATTATGTTCTGGTCTTTAAGACTGGCTCTGAAGAGTGAAAGTTTTGTTTGGGTTTTCTTATCAGCTGGGCAGGACACAGAGACAGGGCAGTACATAGTGCTGCTTTTGCTTTTTCTGCTTTTGCTTTTTGCTCTGCTCTCTCGCTCTTGCTTCTGCTTTTCTTCTGCTTGCTCTTTCTTCTGCTCATTAGCTAGTTTAGCTAAAGAGTCCAAATTTCTTCCTGGACTGTTTCTCCTTTCCTTTTTTGAACCATCTCCGGACTGGAATGTGGGAACACCGAGAGTTTGCACCCTGTGGCCTGCAGCAGCTGTCTCCAGCACCGGAGGGACTGATAACAGAGCGACCACCCCCAAGAGAGACTTTCTGAGTTTGTCATCTTTTTTTCAGAGCGGTGAAAGAGTGGTGTCATCCGGTATTGCTCATTTTGTGTGCTGGGGGGGTGCTGTGCCTGTTAAATAAACAGGTTCTTTCCACTTCTCTCCAAGGAATTCTTCCCGAACCAGTTGGGGGAAGGGGTCATGTGAGTTTGTTTTCTGGAGGGGCCCCCCTTTGGAGATTCTCTTCCAGATTTGCCCTAAACCAGGACAGCAAAGTAACCTGAGAACTAAGTATTTTATGACTTTATTATCAGTCTATTACATTGGCAACTAAATACCAAAGCCAGAACTTTGTGATACATACGTGATGTGAAAAATATGAGATTTAAGGGCAATATTCATAGACTAGGTTCTAAGGACTTGTTACGACAAACTCATCAGTGATGTTCGTCGCTCTGAAATAAACTGTGTCATATGCCACTTTGCTTTTACAGGAAAAATAAGGGAAAAAACTGCCCATTTTAGTAAATGATTGCCTTTGCTTTGTGACAACAATGCATATAAGTACAAATTTAAGATTTCCTGGAAATTTTTTTCCTTTTATTAGAACTGTCAAAAAATGTTGTCATTCTAGCACAAAGCCACAACTCCCAGTATTCATCGCTCTTTCTCACAATTCAACTGATCTATTGCCTTGATGTTTCTTACAAGAACTCTTTTTCTGTGCCTAAAGCTTCTCCAAATAATTCAGATTCCAATGTGATATGAGGTCAATATACAACTGTTCAGTCATTAGAGTGCTTGTGCATATGCAGCCAAAATCAGAGTTCTTCAGCCATAATAAAGTATTTCTTTAGCACAAGGGGTCACAAGCTTCTCTTTTATTTATGTAATCAAAATATTCCTGAGATATGAAAAGCTTCTAAAATAACTGGCTCTTATGAAGAAAAATGAAATGAAAATAGTACGAATATAGTCCATGCACTATGCAACTAGTAATCACAAATTACCAGGAAGAACAGGATTTCCTGCAATCATGTTCAAACCTATTTGCATTCACAATCAAATTTATGGTAGCAAAAAGCAAGATCACCAAGGGGTGGAAATACTCAAGCTGAAGAACGCAGAAAGGCAATTGATAACAGTTTGAATTTTGACATATTAATTATTTTGTTAGTAGAGTTTTTGCTGGTGTGTTATTTTTCCCAATTTTTTTTTAATATTTAAATTTAAAACCTTTGCCTTACAAGTATATTATCAATTTAATAGATAATTACAGCATGATACCTAACCTGAGATTTTTTCTTTGCTGCAGATATATAATACAAGTGCAACATTTGTAGGAATGTTTCCTTCTGGAACTGAGAGATCTCAACAGACTGATGGAACTTCTTTTGCCCTCTATTCTTAAAGGAAAAAAAAAAAGGACAAATATTAAAGGAAAAATACTTTTAAGAGACCACATCTCAGTCAGAGTCCATCTTTTTTCTTCATTCATGGTCACCAATTAGACAGTCAGGAGCAGGAGAAAATTGAGGGTTTCCTAATTTTTGGAAGCACAGGCAAAATGGGATAACATTATTTGGTAATTTAGTGATGCTGTTATGGGCATTTGCCAAAATATTTCACATTTGTCAAATCCATTTTGAATTAATATTTTGGTAATTGTAGGGAGGATGAAAAGAGTGGGGTTCTTTTTATCTTCTTCAGTTTATTCTTATTTTTCATATAGCATCATTTTACATTTCCATTTCTGTAGCACAGTTTTTTCAGTTCTTTTTTCATTGTATCAAAACCCTCAGATCCTTAATGACTCATAACCACTGTCCCATAATACTCGTAAATTTTACATGAGAAAATGAGCTGTGTCCCAGTAGTAAGACACTTAAGAACAAGTTGTATTAACTTCACTGAAAAAACAAAAGCCAAACAGGTCCCATGATCCAGTGGTAGAAAAAAAATTCTGATGGTTTTTTCTTTGCTACTCAGGGTTAAACTTGAGTTTTGAGCTGTTACCTGTGATAAAGTATTGTTTCTCATTATTGGAAAGGCATGCTTCACTGCTGCACATTCTTGTTTTTTCAAATAGTTGTTAATTAGTTCATGCAAGTAAAAAAGTTTTAATAGAGGACTGAAAAAACAGTAAAAAAAAAGGGGGACAGAGAACTAGGAAAATAAAACATACAACATTTGTGATATTTGTGCAAATCAACTAGAAGGTACATTCTCTTTAAAACTGATGAGATTAATTTTGTTGACTGGATATATATTCCGATCTCTCCACAAATGCTTTACCTTCAGACACAAGCATCAAGAGCAATTGTTTTGTTGTTTTCTGAAAAGCTAAGTCCACCATGTACATTCAGAGAGTGTTTACCAAAGCAATTCACGTACTAAGGCGAGCTATCACAGATCAGCCACTATAAATAGCAGCACAGATTATATGTGTATTTTGACACCAGTTGCTCATGAGTAAAGTACCCCATTGCTCAAATTAAGTCTGAGAAGGCTGAGATTCCAGACCTTTAAGGCTACAAGTTATCCTAGATTAAAGACAATAAATAAATCTACATTAGGACTGCTGTGACAAAAGGGCAAGGGCTGTGGTTCAGTCTGCTATGAGGCATTCTACTGCTAGAAGTGTATATGCACACTGTGTTACTACTGCTGGAGAAATTAGTGCCAGTGTCTGGGTGCATATTGGTGTGTGACCTTGTGTCCACTCTGGGTTGCACATATTGCTCCTGCACATGACCTCAGTTACTGTATTTTCACACTCCTTCTGCACTCAAATGAATATTATATGACTTCACATTTACATAGAATTTATTTTTCACTGAAACCAGCCCTTCCTGTACACTAAAGGTAGGCAGACACAGATGGAGGTCCTTGTCCTCCATCAAGAACAAAATTGAGTAAAAATTCCAGGAGGCCACCATGGATGGATAAGGACCTATTGATCCAACTCGGAGTGAAAAATAGTAGCATTTAGGAGGTGGAAACAAGGGCAGGTGGTATATATATAAAAACATATATTATATATTATATATTATATATTATATATTATATATTATATATTATATATAATTTGTAATAGAAATACACTTGCATTAAAGGCTGTTAAAAGGATAAGCAATTGACTCTGGAGTAACAGTTCAGAGAATGTTATTCCCTGCCACTGGGAATGACTCTCAAAAAGAGAATAAACACACTATTCCCTTTCTTGTTCCTTTGTTGGTTTTTTTTTCCAAATATTAGAGCCGGCAATAATCATATCTATGAATCTCTCTATATGGGTTTTATTGGTTTGCAGTTTGTGGCAATAAAATCCATATTTAATTCAAAAATTAACAGGTTGCACGTGTGCTATTACCAAAGCTTAATATGACTTGATGTTGCTTACTTGTAAATATTTCCACAATTGTGTTGCTATTGTGTTAAGAATGAGAAATAGAAAAAATTCCTTTCTAGACAGATTTTTTAAAACACTCATATAGAATTTTATAGGTGATCAAAATTCACTGGCAAAAAAATGTAAGAAATTACATTCTACTTAGCAAAGCACCAGAAAGAAATCCAGTATGCTTTGTGATGTATTGAAGCAGCCTGTCTTTTTAGAAATTTTTTGGAGGGCTACAAAAAGATATTTTCAGAAAGAAGCTATTTTATACATCTGAACAGGTAAAAGGAAAATGTAAAGTATTAGTATCTTCCTGAAGAGAAGAGTGTGTCAATAATCTTAAAAAGATAGGTCAAAACCAATGAAAGGTGAAAACTCACAATTAAATTTACTCTAAGGTGTTATATTTGCTAAAGTCAATTACAGCAATATTAAAGCAGAGAAAAATATGGGACCAAGGAGAAATTAAGTAGTGGTGAAGTTAGATGATTAAGAACTATTATTTAAGTTTGGGGAAGCCAAAGCAAATGTGAAAATAGTATTTGAGGTCAAAAAATGATTAACATTAGAAAGATGGGATGGGATGAAGAAAGGAGGCTAAAAGGAATGGAGGTAAAGTAGGTGTGATCCAAGGGAGATATAAAGAGATAGAGTGTGAGTTTTTAAAATAAGTCTAAGTGCAGATTTATAGCTCTATTATTGTGGATGGGAATGAGAAACAAAGGGAAGAAGGATTGAAGGAGAAATTAAAAGCCGTAAGGGAAAAAAAAGTGAAATTGTTTGCAATATAAGAAATAGGATTTTTCTGTTTAAACATTAACTGGTTTTTTGTTTCTTTTGTGGGTTTGTTTTGTTTTGTTGTGGTTTTGTGGGTGTTTTTGTTTTGATTTAAGACTTTTGAGTATTTGTTTTGTTTCAGGTTTTTTGGGTGTTTTGCTTTTTCTTCCCAAGAGTATTAATTTTCTTCTGTTCCTTTTTTTTACAATAAAGTTTTGGAACCTGGGGACTAGCTTCTCATTCAGGGAGCACCTTTTTTTTTCCTCATGAATAACAATGATTTTTGTTTCTTCTATCCTTATTCTTTTTTCAAATTCTTCTCACTCTTTGGGGCATGAGCCAACACAATATTCCGTTATTCTTTGCCAGTCTCATCAATGATGCAATTATATGCTATGAACAGAGCTCCAAAACAAGATTTTTTAGGAAAACTTGCCAGCATAGAGAACATAAACTAGGCAGCTCAACAGCAATTGGGCCCAAATGCAATAGATCCATACATAAATTATGGCTATTATTTGTTTGCTTTTCACTTTCTTGGCAACAACATATTGATTAACAAACAATGACTAGCAAGAGTTTATAAAAAATTTAGGGAACACAGCATAGCCTATTTTTCATCTCAGACCCCATTTAAACTAATTTATATGTGGTTTTAATAAAGTATAATAATTTGTAAGATTTAATACTCAGTAGTTTCTAAGTATTCATTCTAATTTCCTGGTGAAGAAAAAAAATAACATAATAAAGTCATTGTCTCAGTTCAACAACCTACTAGAAAGAAATGGGAAACTGTTTTGTTTGCTTTTCTTTTTTCTCAGGTACCTACTGTTCCTGATTATAATCTTTTCAATGAATGCAGAAAATTGTATGTACAATTTATTTTCAGCTGGTACTGAAATATAATTTTAATGTTCTTTCCAGTATATAGTTGTGTACCAGTAAGATTGACATTTTTAAATGGTCTAGTTTGTATATTTCATTCACCTGTTGGTATATTAAATGTTTGCAGACTACATCCACAATAGAATTTAAATGTAATTATGTTCTGCAAAGAAGGGTGTGAAACTAGGTTTTTATTCATTTCAGACTGCATAAGTAATAGAAAAATGAAGAAAGAAAATGAGACACTTTATATGTATTTAGAGACAGAAAACATACAGTCACTTCTAAAAATATAAAACACACTGAAACTCCTATTGGTAACTTTCTAAAAAAAAAGAAAAGGTGGAAAAGACAGGCATTGATACTCAAAATTTAAGAAAAGGAAAGTTTAGTATGGTGCTCTTTCAATCAGACAGTCTGAGTTTACTTTCAGTAGAAATCAGTAACTAGGGAAAAATGAACTCTTAGTTTCCTGAGCTTTGTTCTGGTAGGGAGCAAGGATATGGCTGTTGTGTATAACATACTCTAGGAACCGAGAAGTTTTCTCAGATTGATTAATACGGATACAGACAAAAAGATGAGATACTCCAAATCAGCTGACTATAAAAAAATAACTTATAGATAGAACAGGAGCCTGAAATTCTCTGAAGAGTCACTTGACAACAGATTTTTAATTTGTGCATGCTTGGCTTAACATAGAATCTCAAGATTTTTTTCTGTATTCATAGGGACATGGATTCACCCCATTTACCTTTGGATAGCTCAGTGGTCTTTAAGCTGGGAGCCTAAAATCTTTTAATTGTCTTTGAATTTCCTCCACAATTCATGAGGAGGGCCAAGCCTTTTTCACTTAGAGAGTGAATTTCCCACTGATAGACTCTCTATTCTGGAATGGACTCGCTAAAACTGGCCTCAAATATGCTTGTGATTGTATGCAAACAACATTTGTCTGAAGGTTAGTGACTTCAGCAACTTCAAAGCAGCATGAAGAATTAAACAATTTTGCCTACAAAGTAGTATCCAAAAATAATATGAAGAAGTGACCAGTAATGGCAGATGAAAGAGGTAATGTTTGATTAAATCATCAATGGTCAAATAAGGGTCATTCTGTAGGCTGGCCCAAGCAACACCCAGGCAAGATAGTGGTTTTATAAATGCAATGAAATAAAGCAAACTTTAAAGGGAAATGTGCATTGATATCAGGTTATTCTGTAAATTATTATTAGTTATTCAGTAAAACACTCTATTACCTTGTAGAAGCAGAGAAGAATCAATGCAGGGAGGACAATAGTCTTGTCCATTTCAGTGAAACAGGGACACATCATATTGTGATTTGGACCAGTTCTCATCAATGACCTGAAAAACCTGGGTGCCCACCCCCAGCTGATGTTGAGGTATGGGCACAGGAGCAAGATTTCCCTGCTGTAGCTGTGATGAGGTCATTGAAGTACTTGTAGGGTACATTTTCTCTCACTCGGGATGGACATCAGAAACACTGATGTCATCTGAACAACACCCTGAGTTGGCTAACACCATGTAGAACATAGCCTTGAAGAAGTGAACTTTTGACTTTCAGTTTTACAAAGACTACATGATATTTAAAGAAACCATAGTAAATAAGTAGTAGTACTTTACATGATAGAGGTGTCCTCTGTTTTCCAAGCAAGGCATTAACCCAAGGTAATGAGGATGCCAACTAGCTTAATGGTTCTTGCAATCATCTGCTGCCAAGAATAGAGCACCTGGCATACCAGGTCGCCTGTCAATTCTTGTGAAATTGTCCTTAATAGTTAGTGGATTACTTCATTTTCTTCTCTCCTTATTATTTTGGTCACGTGAATTCTTCACTCTCCATGATGGAAATGTGGGAAATTTGCCATCAAAATTTGAAGAAAGTTAGAAAATAAGGAGTTACTGAAAATGAATACAAAAAAATTAATGAAATAATCAAACATAATATTCTTTTTAGAACAGTCTTTGCTTTTTGAATACATTTTAGTATAGGCTGATCTTTGAGTGTTTTTTTTCCTTAGGCATTTAAAAAGTACAGAAATAAAATATCTCCTACTATTTGTGGCTTTGGTGTAGGGGTTTGGTTTTTTTTGTTGGGATTGGTTTTCTAATATTAATTAACAATCATTTTAGTTTATCTGTAAGGAACAGATTATTTTGTTTATTACAGCCTCAAATCACACTTAATAGCAGTGAAAGGCATGGGTACTTTGTTTTTTTTCCGATTTTAAACATATGTGCAACCTATACAAAAATTAGGGAGATAGTTAAACATGACTTGAAGAAGCAGATGCTGACCATGAGTTTAATGAAATGGTTGCAAGTTGGTGCTCCCATGAACATTTATTATTTATACAAGAAAGAACATTTTTGCCAAGGGAAATTGAGAAATGTGCGCTAGCTCAAAATAGCTAATAGAGAATATGATTTCCAATAACTTTTAAATTGCTATATCTATCTTTTTCTATGTGTGATTTTCAGTTTTCTTCTGCTAGTGGATTTTCTATCTCATCTTCCTAATTACACCTGAATTCATTTCCTTGCCCATCACATTGGGCTACAAATCTGCTGCAGTAACTAAGCTCTCTTAAATTACTACCTCCTTTAACTTTGACTTTCCGGTAAGTTACTCCCTAAGGTCACAAGTTAGAAGTATTGGAACATTTATTCCTAGGGAAGAGGAGAGAAATTAAATGGAGTTTGCCAGTCAGGAGACAGTTTGTATTGTATTGCAAGTCCCCAGAGGTCAGCCACAATTTTGCCCATTCCAGATCGTAAATTGTTGTGCAACGTTCAATATGTTGAGTTTATTTCAGAAGAAAGATTGAAGAGAACATGCCTACCGAGAGAATTCCTTCTGATTGCATTATAGATGTCTAAGTTCCTGTTATGCATTTTTAAAAGACATTAATTTAAAGATTAATATTTATGAATAGGCAATATATATGATAGTTTTCATTAGGAATAAAATTTTACAGGAGAAAAAATATACAATAATAATATTATATTCAGAGATTTTTTTTCAGTCAAAGTGGGTTAGAGGCAATGGATAACACCTTCAAAGATAGCCCAGGGGTGAAGACAACTCTGGTATTCATTTAGTAAACACTATTTCACTATCATGATAGTCAAAGAACAGTTGACAACTGTGTATAATGCTTTCAAAACGATTCTTTTTCAGATCAGATTTCAGAAAAAAGTTTATATCAGTATTAGGAACTGATGATTAGCTTAGTCCATCTACAAACAAATTTGTTTAATCTAATGTTTTCAAAGCAGAATAAAATTTAAAATTAATAGATAGATTAAAAAAAAAAAGCCAACAAAACATTTAAAGCTTGACTTTGTGGTTCATAGGTATATTTGGAAGTATTAATGACATTTCTGGTATAGCTTTTGGTTGATTGTGTTTCCTCGTCTTCCTGTGCAGCTTTGTGAAAGAATCAAATATTCTTTTAGCTTCCCATGTTACCCAGTGATCCAGAGTCCAATTCCTCAGCAAACAGATACTGGTACTTTCCATTTAATGTGTTCAGGCTGTGTTTTACTTTTATGTGAATGAAACTATAGTTGTTTCCTGTGTCTTTTACTTGAATGACAATGTAATTTCTGTAAAGCTGGGAAAATGATTACCTATCTATGCTTTTCTTTTCCTGAGTTCCAGATTTCTTGGGTTTTTTAATCCCACACATATTTGGAACTTGGTTTCTTTTGCATTGTTTTTGGAAAAAAAAATACATTAAAGCCTTTAACTTTGCACATACTTTATTTGATCTCAGCCCTAACATAGCTTAGTATTAAGTAAAAATTATTCCTGATGGTTCTTCAATAACTTCCATGAAATTAATTTAACATTTTCAAAGTACTTAAAATAATTGAAATTTTCATTACTTTTTTCCTTTTTTTTTCCCCCTAGAAGTTGAATTAAAAGCCACATTTGATTTCTTCTTGTGCCCTGGTTGATATGCTTGGAATCTAAAGAAGTTGTAGGGCAAAACACTGACTTACCTCAGGAGCCCCCCTTTCAAGTCAATTGACTAGAAATTTGGAAGTTTACTTTGAAAAGTCTGCTACTTTATGGGAAGGAAAATGGATCTGGTTAAAGGTTCTTCTTTTGACTCTTGAAATTCATTGAAATACTTGAGCAGGGTCTGAGAGGTATCTATATCTAATAATTTAAATGCAAAAGCAAAAAAACAAGACTTCTTTGCATTGCTAAATCTATAATTTCCAATTAAATTAATGCCTTACACTATTTTTATGTCTTCAATAATATTATCATCTTCTTATAAAGAGAAGACTATTTAAAAACCAATCATCTATAACTGCAGTTGAAAGAGTGGTGACAAATCAATGGGAATCAGTGGACTAGCACAAAATAATAAAATAATTTTTTGCAAAGGGACTTGCCGAGCGAAGAGATCCATACTAAATATTCCTGAAAAAATGTCTCTCTACTTTTGCCAGCTGGTCTGGTGCATAAGCTTTTACAATAATATTTTTGGCTATGAATATACATCAAATATTTTTGCAACATCTTAAAATATAATTCCCCTTTCTTTAGAATTCTCTGTTTCAGAAATATGTTTTTTTCTTATAATCAACATAGACATCAAGAATAGACACTAAGAGCTGATAATGGCTCAGTTAATATTCTAATTACATCTTTTTGATGAGGCACATAAAATGAGTGGAAAAAAAGCTCAATACTTTACACTTTTTGCAGAAGAGTACTTAGCAACATACAAAGTATTTAAAATATGAAAGATACTTTTCTTTATGGCTGAAATCTGAAGTTTAGTATGACCATTCAGAGTGAACACAGAACTTGCTTCAACACCACCCTCCTGCCTCCTAAATCTATATTTTGAACCATAGTGGAACATTTTGACATTTTTTCACCTTGTACCAGATGGTTGTTTAGCCTGGATAAAAGGAGGTTCAGGGGGGACCTTACCACTCTCAACAAATAAAGAAGTAGTGGTGAGGTAATAAGAAATAGAACAAGAGGAAAAGGTCTCAAGTTGCACCAGGGAATGATTAGACTACATATTAGGAAAACTTTCTTCCACTAAAAGGGTGGTTAGGCATTGACACAGGCTGCCCAGGGAAGTGTTGGAGCACCATATCTGAAAGTATTTAAAAGATGTGTAGATATGGCACACGGACATGGTTTAGGAGTGAGTGTTGGCAGTGTTAGGTTAATGACTTGGCTTAATGATCATAAGCACCTTTTCAAACCTCAATATTCTGTAATAAAACTGTCCAGGCACAGTAACCATACTTTTTTGAATGGGATGTTAAATCAGTTTTGTGGAAGCATGTGGAGGAGGCTGGGTATACCTTTGGGAATTGGCTGTGAAGCAGGGAATTGTTTTTCCCACAGCTTTGTGAGACCAGATATCGAATTATTCACCTCTCTTATGTAGTCCCATTTATTTACAGACATCCGCCTTATACGAAGGGCATAATTTTGTATAACTGGGGACTGTCCAGGGGAAAAAAAAACCAAAACATCAGAAGATGTTTACTATTGTTGTACTAACACCCTTAGTTTTATTTGCTAGTCAGGGGAAGGAGGAGAAAGAATCCTCCAGGTCAAATTCACTCAGGATTTAATTTCCATTGTCCTTTAAAAACAACCAACAACAACCAAACATCCAAACCAACATCAGAATTGACCAGGTGTGGCAAACCTTCATGGTATGCCAGGGAATGGAGTGGGACAGAAAGATCATCAAGCACAAATCCTGCTAGTTATCTACTAAAATGGGAAAAAAAACCCCGGGCAATATCTCTGCTACCTACTGTGCTGAAGCAACTGAGATTCACAGAAATCCTTTTCATTACCCACATGATCACATTGTGCAAACATTCATTTTGTGGTTCTGAAGAGCCATCCCATGAAATACACCTAATCCTACATCTAAGAAAACTTTTGTTGCCCGAGTAAGCATGTCTCAAGTTCCCAGTTAAATCACGGAGGAAAAAAACATTGACGTGTAAAACCTTCTCTACCTTAGGTGGAAAATATTCCTTAGAAATTCAGGCTATTTTGCTGGGTTACATACTTTAGTGCACCAGCAGTTTTACTGCCACCTCCAAGCGCAGTAGCCTTGTAACAGTGTCGGTTACCCAGGGAGAATCACTCGGTTAAAGTATTGTTGGAGATGGGTATTACCTGCCACATCACTCTCTCCGTAACTGTCCCATTTGACCCATAAAAAAGCCAGGTGGTTGCTGATGCAGGGTAGTAAATTACCACCTAATAAACACAGGAACCTCTCCCCTGGCTTCACTTGTCCCAAATGTATTAACACTGTTCAAATGTATTGAGAGAGAAGCAGCAATTTGGTGCTTATACATGGCATACAGCTTATGCTCTCTTTAGCATATGCAGTACTGTGGAATCCCAGGAACAATTTTACTTTTCTTGGCAAGGACTACAATATACTTTCACTGTCCAGACCCAGGGGCTTTTGCAGAGCCCTACCTATCTGCCAAGGACTAGTGGCACAACATCTGGAGAATAATAACATCTGTCCAGATTGTAAATTTTTCCATAAGGTGGATTTTACTGTTATTACTGGGCTCGCTGAGCAGGAAGTCAAAGAAATTCATAGCAATATTTTAGACACCAGGAAAAACATAGATGGGTGATTAGTCTCAAAAGATTATTTGATATTATTTCTAAAGATAATACAAGGGCTCACTACAGAAATTATGTCAGAAACCCTGACACATTGCCTGAAGTAGCTAAACTATCTTATTTATGCCTGCATACAAAACAAAACAAAACAAAACACACAAACAAAAAACCCCCCAAACTTTGTTGGAATTGTAGATTTCTCCCCATGTCACACAGATCTTATGACTGTTGTATCATATATGTGGGGAAAGGGCCCAACTAAAATTGTGGGAAAAGGAAAAATCAACTTTTGTACAAGCCAGACAGGCTGCCTTACGTGCTATATCTTTATGGCCCATATTTGCCAATAAACCTTTTGAATTTTAAGCTCTGTATTTGATAATACTGGGCCTAGTGGAACTTTTGGTAATGAGGGAAGGGAATGAAATCCTTGATGGGCTGCAGTCTCAACTCCACTCTACACTGACTCAAAATTACAACCCTTTCTAAATACTACTTTTAGCTGCATATTGATTATTGTCAGAAGCTGAAGAGATGACAAGGCATTGCTCTGTAAGACTACCTGTCCTGCCAGGGTGTCCGATGACACCAACTGTAAGGATGGAAAAATGCAGGTGGTATGAAGTGGAAATTATGTATCTCCACACACACTAAGCCAAAAGTACTGGTTTGGTTGGGGCATATAGTAAATTGTCTTCATAGTAACTTGCATGGTGCTAAGTTCTGGATTTGTCCTGAAAGGAGCATTGATAAGACAAGAATATTTTGTTTGGGGCTGAACAGTGCTTACAGAGTCAAGGTCTTCTTTGCTTCTCCCACTACTCTGCTAGCAAGTGGCTGAGCAGAAACTGGAAGAGGATGCAGCCCTGTCAGCTGAGATGATTAGGCATCTTGGGGACAACATTGAGAGAAAGAGATGCACAAGCACTGAGAAGTGATTAAAAAGTGGTGGGAGGAACCAAGCTGAGAGAAGAAGGAGCAGGAGGAGGTGATCCAGATGCAAGATCCAGGATTCCCCTGGAGCCCCCTTCAGGAGACCATGGCGGAGCAGCTATTTCCCTGCAGCCCATGGAGAGAACCACACTGGAGCAGATATCTACAGTGAAGCCTGTGGAAAGGACAATGCCACAGTGTAGCCTGTGGAAAGGACTGTGCAAGTGGATATGTCCCAAAGAACTGTCCAGGACCAACCCAGGAGCAGTTTATTCCTGAAGGGCTTCAGACCAAGAGGAAAATCTGTAGTAGAAGAGTGGAAACACATGAGAAAAAGGAAGCAGAGAGGAACTGCTATGGTCTGACAGTACCATTTGTCATTCCCCTTGCATCCTCAAGGGTCAGGTGGAAGTAGACAAGTGGAAATGAAGGAATAAAGTTGGGCTTGGAAAAACACAGAGATAGGAGTATGGTGGCTTAGGTTTGGCTTTGTTTCTCAGTATTCAAATCTATTTTAATTGGAAATAAATTAAATTAACCTTCGCTGCCAAGTTGAGTCTGTGCTGCTTGTGACAGTGATTGACAAGTGATCTCCTTGTCTTTGTCTCTATCCAAAAGCTTTTTCATCTCATTTTCTTCCCTTGTCCCATTGAGAGGCGGGGATGAGAGACTGACTGGGTGGGCATCTGGAAGCTGCCAAGGTGTCTGGGTTTGAAAAGACAGATGTCTGCTAAGGCAGGAGCCCCTCTTGAAATGGAAAATGTAAACCCCCTCCCTCTGAATTATTATAATTTTGAAATTAAGGGGCTCTCAGGCAAAGATATGAGAGTAGGAATAACAGTTCTTTATTAGGAAAATAAAAATAAAAATGCAATAATGCAAAACAACACTGGCAGAGTTAGAATGTGACCTGACACCCTGTGGGTCAGGGTATTGGTAGCAGTCCCATTCAATGGTGGCTGCAGTCCTCCTGGAGTGACAGATGTGGTTCTGTTAAAGTAGATCTTGTAGAAGGGTGTAGTTTTCTTCTGAAGGTCCAGTGGTGGTGTAGATGGGCCTGGTCTTCCTCTGGGAATTCAGTGGGAGAAGGCTGACTGTGGTGTTCCAAATCTCAGATTATATCCAGCAGGAATGCTTGGCTCATTCCCCTGTGCTTGGCTCATTCCCCTGGGCAGACCATCTCACAGTAGGTTGCTGTAATTTTATGAGTCATGCGGTGAGACTCAATGGCCCATTAACAGAAGATATCTGCCCAGAGGGACGATTGGTCATGGAAGAGGTAAATGAAACTGCCCCACCTTGTTTTAATGGCTGACCCATTAACAGAAGATAACTGCCCCACCTGGTTCTAACAGATGGCAATAGAATACACACTCCCAACCACATCTTGCATTGCAACCTAAGACACAAGGTCAACACGTCACAAGCATGTGTAAAGTCACAACTAAATGCGTAGTGCATTGTCTTCTTCACCTAAAATACTATATCCACCCATTTTGGAACTATAGCTTTATGAAGAAAAAGGTTTGGAATGCATTCTTCAAGGGACTATTCAAAGCTAAGCCCGCAAAGCTGTGTAAACTTGACTCCTATCAGCGACTACTGATTAAAGAACTCGAAATGGCCAGACCTCTATGTAAATGTCTTGAGAAGAGAAGGCTCCTGAAATAAGAGAAAGTGATTTAAATGCAAAACATTTAAAAAACAAGAAAACCAAGGATATAATTATTAAATAGGGTCATAAACATATTAAAATAATTATTAAATTAAATAATTTTGAAATTTAAAAAAATATTATTGCTTGCTATATTGATTTCCTGTCAATTGTGTTCTAAAAAATGCTTTGATACCTTTTCTCAAAAGAAACCAGTCTAATAAATGTAGGAAAATCTTCTAAATTGCGTCATGTCTTGAATGCTGTTTCTTCTTGTGGTTCCATATTTCAAAAAAGTTTTGTAACTTCATTATTACATAAATATATTATGAATTCTATTTTTTTTAACATCTGTTTTCATGTTGCTTATAATCTTGTGTCACACAAGTGAAGAAAAACAAAGTCACATCTTCAAAATTCCTTCAAATTGGTACTTTAGTGAAAAGGACTGTAGTTTTAAAAAAAAATCTGAATAACAGGTAAGGTAAGATGTGCTGTTTTCTATGCTAGAAAGAATGCCAGAAATTCTCCAGGAAATTATAATGCTTCAGTCACATCAATTTGCATTATTTTGAATATAGATTTGAGCTGTAACATTCCAGCTCAAATTCCAGCAAAATCTGAATCACACATCACAGATTGAATTGTCATACTTCATTTCAAAACTTCAGCTCAAAATCCTTTTCAGCTGCCTTTCAAACATTTAGTCAGAGCAGTTTTCAGCATGACATGTAATTCAAGTGTAGGCAATAGTAAGAATTATCCTTGAAAAATATCCTTGAGTGATAGATACTGAGTTTTTTCCCTTGTATAAAAACCCCTATGAAGAATACTGTATTTGTCCCATTGTCTCCCTATTGGGGAAAAAAAGAAAATCCCCTAGTTCTCTTGTTTTTCCATTGGTGCAAGCAGTGAGACATGTTTGATTTCCATGCAAAAGGACTTCTAAATTCTTGAAAGTGAGTTGCATTGCCATAAATTTTCACATCAGATTTCTTTTTATATGCTTCACAATTTCCCAATTTTCCATTTTAATTTGGGGCTATGTTTTAGAAATAACTATGAGATTTCAAGTGAAAGATTTTAGAGAACATAAGTTCAGTTTTCTGCATTTGTGTGTTGCTCATTCATCTTCTCTGAGATGTAGTGTTATAGGTGAATTATTGCTCAAATACTTGGCGTTCCAAGTTTCACATTTTTATAATGTAGAGTTCATACAGAATCATACTTGTCTTACCTATTACCATTTCCTCCTTTCATGCTATATATTTAAACATAATGAATAGCTCTACCATCACATTTTTGTTTATTTATTGTATTTTTTGTTTTGCCCTTTTATTTTGCTCTTAATTACCTCTTGATAATTAGGAGCATAAAAGAAGAAACGATTTTTTTCTGGCATATTGAGAATTGGAAAGTGAAAGCAAAAAAATCTGCTGAGGAAAAAGGAGAGTTGATTTCTTTATTTGCATATAGATCAGAACAGTTTCCTTCCTTCCTTCCTTCCTTCCTTCCTTCCTTCCTTCCTTCCTTCCTTCCTTCCTTCCTTCCTTCCTTCCTTCTTTCCTTCCTTCCTTCCTTCTCTCTCTCTCTCTGTGTTTGTTTTTTTTTTTCTTTTTCCTTGAAGAGCTGACCAAGCTGAATTGCAGACCAATTTTACAACTCCTTGGACCTTTGATAATTGCAGCCTGTGTACATCAATAATTCTGGTAAATATATGGAATTATTAAAATAATAAATGTGATACTAATATTCTGATAAATTGAAAGATACTGCTTGTATAATCAAAAATTATGGTTTAGCCTATAAATAAAAGTAGCTTGTTTGTCTCAGCTGTTTTCTTTCTGGAAACAGGCCTTGATAATAGTAGTACACTACATAAATCTTATATATTTTAGCACAATTGTCTCTTGTACACTGAATTATTTTCTGAGGAAATGCTGGCCTGTCTAGGTAATTTTAAAAGTTGATTAACTAAACAGTACCTGAAATTTCATATTTCTTCCTATTCAGGAGCTTGTCTACGGACTATAAGTTATTCTGGTACTATAAAATCCATTGCCTCTTAAAATGCCTAATTTTATAAAAAGCAATTAAAAATAAAAGGAAATTATGTAAAAATAAGAAAGAAATTATTTAAGATTTTCAATTTAGTCCAATTTACAATCTATCTTGTGCATCTTTTCTATCTTGTTAATATTTCAACAAAAGAATTCCTAAAAGACTTAATATGAACTAAAATATAACTTTACCTGAAACAGAGAATGAGAAAAGCCATCTGAAACCTATTTCTATCAAAATAATCTGAGAGATTAAAATAGCAGTGGTTCACATTTTAGCAACATACCTTATGCTTAATACCATACCATATGCTTAACATACCATATGCCTAATTACTTGGAGAATATTTAGATTTAAGACATTAACCATTGTATTTGAAACTAATAACTCGAATTATGAGATAGGCCACAAAGATTGAAATTAAAAAATAGTCTCAATCTACAACAATGTGACTCAAACATGATGAAAGTATTTGTATATGTTAGCTTTTTTATACAGATGTTCATATCTGTATATTAGAATTTAGGCCAGTGTAATCCTGTTTCCTACATTTTTTCTTTGTAATTTTCCAAAGCAACAATAGAGTGAGAAAAAGCCACTTTTGCTGAGATATTCTTCCATTTCTGCATATGTTGTCCTAGTGAAAGAAAAACAACTAGTACTACTGATAAAGGAAAATGGAGAAAGCTGTCATTTACTGAGCAATCAGAGTACACTGCCTTCTTCTCCAACAGAACAATACCTAATTATTAACTTCCTTCATCTCTTCCACAAAATTTCAGTACAACTTTCACTGGTTCTTTCCATTTTCACACCTCACTAAGGGTTTTTAATAGCATCATGCTTTGTCTTTACATACATCTGCATCCACTTACACTGCTCATTATGTAGGTTTCTTCTGACATAGCTTAAACTGTAATTTCCTGCTACTGTTCACTTATTTTTTTATCTTTTGCCCCTGTGCATTACCTGTAACATCAGAAAAAGAGAAGATATGAGAAAGGAGAAATGAGAATAACCAGAGGGAATAAGTGTGTTCCAAAAGGAATTTAATGAAGTTCAATGAGAAGAAATGCAAAGTCATACACATGAGCACAATGCCAGGTACCAATATATGCTAGGGGCCATCCAAAGGGATATGGTGATACGGATGGGCACAAAGTTCCACCTGAACCAGCACTATGCTCTTGCCAGAAGGAAAGCTAAAGGTACTCTTGGCTACTTTAGAAAAGTGTTGCCTGATGTTGGAGGTTATGTGTTCCTTAATTTTTTTATTCAGCATTGGTGAGACCACACCTGGAGTATTGGGTGAGCCCAGCTCTTCTGGGCTCCTCAGTGCATACTGGAAACAGTATGTTTGAGAGAGAGACATGCACGTACTCGAAACAGTCCAACAAAAGATGACAAAAGAAGTCCAAAAGAGGACTGAGGTACCTCACATATGAACTCTTTGAGAGAGCTTGGACTGTCCAGCCTAGAGAAATGAACACTGACAAGGAATCTTATGGATGTGTATAAATACCTGAAGGAAGGATGCAAAGATGTGTCCAGACTCTTTTCAGTGGTCCCAAGTGACATGATCAGAGGTAATGGGCACAAGCTGAAACACATGAGGTTCCATGTGAACATCAGTAAACACATTTTTTTTACTTTGAGGATGACTGAATGTTGGCACAGGCTGCCCAAGAAACTGTGAGAACTCCGTCTGTGGAAACATTCAAAACCCATATGGACACAGTCCTGCGCAACTGACTCTTGATGCCCCTGCTTGAGCAGGATGGGTAATAGTCTCTTCACTACTCAGGAGAGTTTTGAAAGCTAAAAGGTAGTTAGCATATGGCTGCTTACCACAAACCACGGAGGCTGAAATTAACTCTGTGCTTAGAGAAGTATTACGCTCTAAATGTTCAGGGCCTAATAAATACCCTGACTTATAAAGGCAGTGGAAACCTTGCTCTTGACTTCATTAATACAAGTTGTTAATAAAGAGTAGGATCATTAAGCTGCAACACTCATGAAGACTAATATAAATACAGGCTGTCCTTTACTCCCAGTTCTATACTGTTCTTGATCTCAAGAGACCCTCTACACTCTTACAGAAATACTCAAGCCAGTAACAATGAATTGCAGCAAAACCCAGTTTGCAGTCTGGTCGTTAATAGTAGCTAAGATAAACAACCTGATTAATCAAAATCATGTGCTGTGATATTTCAGAATATTTTCCAGATCATAACTGTACAGAAATATCAGGCTTAAAGGAAAAAGGGAATAAAGAAAGGAAATAAATCCATACTTTTATTGTTTTTGTCTTAAAAAACTCTATCTATAAAAAGGCATTGTGATAGAAAAGCAGATAGATCTCTTACAGTCTTGAGTGTGAGGTACCATATGTTGTACTATGTACTTCACAGCTATTTCACGTGTAAAAGAATTACTTGTTTAGCTTCATGTCATTGTGTTTCACAGAAGTTTTTTAAAGGCCTTAAAAATTAATTCTGATGAGATAGAAACAAGCAATCTCATCAGTGCTGAAAAGAGACTGTAGAAACAATTACCTGTATATTCCAAACTGATACTGAGCACACATATGCATGCATCAGTTTTGCAAAAAATTATATATATGTATATCTGTTAAACATAGTTATAAAATATTGTTCTAGATGTATTAATTTGCACAGTTTTATCTGTTTTTCACATTATTATAATGTAAAAAACTGGAGTTGAGCAGAGAAATAATAGTTGTTTAATCCTAAAATACTCTATAGTGTTTGTCTTACTGACTAGCAGAAGATTTACTGCCCATACAGCATTGGTTGATACATATGCCTTTGTTATTACCTTCTTAAATTCCTTGGGTCAAAGAGTCTCTCCATCTTGCATAATCAAATAGAAAATAAATGCAGATGCAACAGAATATTGCTGACATTATTATAAAAAAATACTTCATGCTTAAGTTAAACCAGTATTATTTAATAAAGAAATAAAGAAATAAAGGAATAAAGAACATATGCATGTTGTCAGTAATACAGTCACATTAATTTAGAGCAATATGATAAAAATGATACATAGGAAATCATAATAATTATCCTTCCATAGGAAAAAAAAAAAATCAGAAAAGGGGAAAGATTTATTAGGTCATCTAGTAAATTTCTTCACAATTATCTCACAAATATTTTGTCCAGTCTCACTTTAACTGACTCAAGTGCTGCAAAATTCCCCCACTTCTAGAGAATTTATTCTGTTGTTCAACAAAGTAATAGAAAACAGTTTACTTGGAGGCTTTACCTTAATAGTCACTTTTTTCACTGCTCGTTTTTATCCAATTTTCCTAATTATGCCTCTAGGATCTACTTTGGGATTATTTTCTAAATGCATGAACTGCAGATATTTACAAACAACTTCATATCCTTATCCCTCACTATAACCTCTTCCTTCTCCTTATTCCAGTGACGTTTGCAATGCATTTATTTAAACTCGACTATTCAAACACATCCACAAAAGAAAAAAAAAAATTGAAGGATGTCCAAATGAAGGTCATAGTGAGGGCAATGAAAACAAAGTACTTGCTGTAAGTACTTTTCATTTCTAAAAAGAAAAATCTAGCCAAATGGTCCAGAAATGCTGAATATTTTAATTGCGGGTGTTGGTTGTAGAAAACAAATATTTTTTTTTAGTATATGAAAACTATTTACATAGCTCAAATTCTAGAGGCCAGTTCT
Source organism: Agelaius tricolor (assembly GCF_023055355.1). Classification (NCBI taxonomy): domain Eukaryota; kingdom Metazoa; phylum Chordata; class Aves; order Passeriformes; family Icteridae; genus Agelaius; species Agelaius tricolor. Next base: position 50,359,801 of record NW_027269267.1, on the reverse strand, counting down.
TTGCTGTAGAATATTTACATGTAGAGCACCATTTGAGATTACCTATGTTATCTTGTTTTGTCTGTTATTCCAAACAAATCTCCTGGGAGTTATTTTTATCAACTAGTCATGGACCAAGATTTTAAGGTTTCTCATGGTATTATGTTCTTATGTGCTTGATGACAGGATTGAGTTTAGTGACTGTAGACACAATTTGGAAATACTAAAATAAATCCAATTTCAGAATAACAAATACTGTTTAAAGTCACTGCTGTAGGAACTGTTTCTTTAGGTATTTAAACAGAGGCATAACACAATACTAATATTAAATTCTAAAAAACAGCCATTACTACAATTTCTTTTTTATTATTTATTTCTAATGATGTTTTTATCAGTCCTGCATTTCATTTTCCTATCACTGTAGAACTTTTCCATTGTTACTTCTGAATTATAATTTTGCAAATTACAATTGATTTAATATATTATTTGGCCTAGAGTATTTTATAATAATTCATAGCTTTTAATAGCACACCAACTGTCTTTAAATCAAAGAAAAAATAATAATTTGTTTGAATTTTTAAATGTATGGGCTTAATCATTGGCCGCATAATTTTATTTACTTGTTTGTTTTTGTCTCAAATGACAAAGCAGATATGCTTAATCAGATGAACTTCTAAATATTTAAAACATAGAAGAAAATAATAATTTATGGTGAGGAATGTTTTACGCAGGAGGTGTTGTTTAATGCACTGAGTGCCTTTATTTTAAAAAATATAGATGCAGCTATCAGCCAAACAATGCAGTAGAAATAAAAATTTAGGACATGGAAGTGATAGTTCTGTTCAAATGAATATGTCTTGGCAAACATGAATAAAAACATTAAAAAACCCCATCCAACCAGAAAACCCTCCCTCAGAATAAAGCAAATAGGAATCTGAAGACAAAATGATGCCAAAACCAAAACAAATGTAAAAACAAACAATAAAGTATCCCAAAACTACCCATGGACAATAAAATTACCACAGTTTATTGCTCCCTTGACCTTCTGGTAAAACAGATTTTTTTTTTCCTGCAACTATTTTCACTGGAAGTAAATCTTGGATTACAAATTAGTTTCCTTATTTGATCTGGGAACTTAATCTGGCATCTTTTGTAACTACTGCACTTCTGTGATGTCACATAAACAATAATTACACACACCTTCTGTAAAAAAATGCATCTCTTTTTTTCCTTTGCAGCATAGCTTGACAGCTATTTCACTTGGAGTTAATTTTTTCAGATTCATAGCCAAGTCTCTTAGTATGAACATACCATATAATATTTGCAAATTTATTTTACCACTCCACAGACTTAACACACATTTTGGAAGACTGGGATGGATCTGTGCCTTCACTTTCATAACCATTTTATTGAACTATTGACTCTGTTGTTTTTACCATTTCTAAATTCCTTCAATCCACGGTCCACCTTGATTTTTGATCCCATAAGTAATTTGGGATTAGACCTTTAATTTCTAACATATCTTGGATTGATTGTGCTCCATTTGGTTGGTTGATAACTATATTAATTGAGATGTATCTTTCATATTTTGAAATAGTCATAGATATTTAAAAATTATTGCACTATAAATTCAGTTACATACATTGATTCTGGTGTCACAGAAGTGGGCCTTATTTACTGGATGTAAAACTATGAACAAAGCTAGCTATTGCTAGGTAAGTAAAGATTTTTGTGAATTGGTATTATTGGCTATTCAACAGCTGAAAAGTACTTTTTACTCTATATTACATTTTTTTTCTTGAAAGCCATTAAATCCATAATAAAAAAGTTTGACAGGAAAAAGAAGCCATTTTAGCTTCATTCATAATTTGGCTATTACAGTACCAGGGGTTTTTTTCCCACCCTCCAATTTGTATAATAATGATTAGATTATTCCAATGTTTTTCTCAACATTTAGAATCCAGCACAGTTCACTTGAGTTTTTCTTGCCTTGAGAATTCAGCTACAGAAAAACTCTGTTGGCTGATTTGCTTGACAAATCCATTTGGCTGAACTTTAGTATTCATGGGAAACAGCTGTTCAATTACTGACACTTACTAAAAGAGAACCTGAGTAATCCACAAACCACTATATTATTTGCCTTTAGCCCTTTGCTGACAATGGTACTTGACTAAGCAGTGCAAATCTTTCTTCCCAAGATGATGTGTCTTGTAAACAAGCATATAAACAAAGACCATGCATCCACTTCAAACACATGAGAGGACATAAAAGATTATAGCAATATTATTTATACAACATTCAGCCACAGGTTGCTAAATAATTTTCCCATGATCTGCTTTGAATGTTCTATTTAACTTTTCATAGAAATTTTCAACATGAGTATAATATACACCATGACAAATAACAGTTTCTTGCTCACAAGAAATATTTGCATATGCATGCTGAAAATTGGACCCCTATATTCTTCAATGCATTTCCGTTCTGCTAAATCTTGTAATCATTACTCTAATGTTATCATGACTCAAAAAAAAAAAACTCATGGAAAATTCCCTATACTATCTTAAAAGTAAAAAGAAAAGAATCCAACTAATTTTTTAATATTGCATGACAGACACAGTTTCATAAAAATGTCTTTCTTTCTTATCAGTATCATTACCTTTATACATGAAGTAAGCAAAAATTATATTTTTAGATCTCTTTTCAATTTCTTCAGTTGGTAAGATGAGCTGACATATGTATATATGCATGCGTCCTATAAGTGATACCAATATACATAAGACTAGTGGAAAATAGTTTTATGTTTTTCATCTAGCCAAAATCTTAAATTATTAATCCTTGTCCTCTCAAAGAAATCCAAAAATATCCCCAAGGAAAAAGACTTTTCTTTTTCCTAAGTGAATTGATTTTTCCTCCCGCCTCATCTCTCGTTACATTTTTGCTCTTGTTCTCTTCAGTTGGAACTTCTGAGATGACCATTCTCTCCAAAAACCACACCCCAAACAAACAAAAAACCCTACAACTTCTACTGCCCCCAAGATAAATATTACAGCTTGTCTGTTAAGACAGAGGTGTGTTTACCAAAACAGATATAAGATCTGAGCAGCCAATGCTATCTTTATTCAAATAATTAGTCTATTGATCACCAGGTCTCCAGGTCACCAATATGTCCTTGTTATTCAGGATAACATATTTCTTCCTTTTAGGTCCTTATTATTATGTGGTTTTACACAAAGATGCCCTTTGCTAGTATATTACACTATTTTCAGAGATTTTTCATACATGATTTGCAGTCTGCGCAATAGAAAAAATAAGAAAATTAACATTTTAACCACCCAAACCCCTTCTCCATGTGACATTTTTTCTATGCACTTATTTAGAATGAAATTTTCAGTTCTTATAATGGATATTTATGTCAATAAAATCAAAGTTTAAGCCTGGATCCTATTTATGTTTGTTAAAAGTGCTGGCAATTTCTTCTAACTTTTAGTGTCTAATGCCATATATTGTAAAGTATGACAGTGTCATAAATGACCTCTGCAGGCCACAATTCAAAGTAACCTCAGACCACTTCAACAGCAGTTTCAGTGCTTTAATTTTTTTTTTTTCTGTTTATGAAAGTCTGCTGTCAAGACATGCATACTTCTTAAGAAGCAGTCAAGCCACCTCTGAACACTCAGTTTTAGAAGAGAAAAGAAAAAATTTCTCTCCTCCTCAGAGAGTCATATTTTTGAGTACAAAATGCAGAAAGCTGCTAGTGATTTGTTTTACAATTGATCATTTATTAACTTTTCCTTTCTCCCTAATCTGTCAGTGTTTCAAACAACCTCTCTTTCAAACTGTCCTCTGTCCAAGATTATTGACCTTCCTCAACTTTCTTCTTCTCATGTCCTCTCATCTCTTTTCAATATGAGCAGTCTTTTCTTTCAAAACTTGCCTAACTGATGTATATCTATTCAGAATCTGAGCTGTTACCTAAAACTTCTTCAATTTCAGACATGAAGAAGGGCTTGGATGTCCAAAAGCTTGACTGCTTTTTTTCTGTCCAGCTTCCAGTCAGTCTAGTAAAAAATATAAAGCCTGTAATGGCAGGGCCAGGGGCAGGTCTGCAGGAGCTGACAGCAGTCCCAGGGCCTGGGGAGGTCAGTCTTCTCCCCTGCCTCTCCCATGGCACATATCTGTGGGGATGATGTGTGCACAGGCTGTGGCAGCCTGCTGTAGTGTGCATGCTGCCATCTTTTCAAGAAAAGAAAAGCAAGAATTTTATGGAAGGAAGAGAAGAGAAGAGAAGAGAAGAGAAGAGAAGAGAAGAGAAGAGAAGAGAAGAGAAGACAAAGTGAAGGGCAAGACAAAGAGGAGAGCAGGACAAAGAAGAGGCAAGAGAAATCAGTTACCACCACCATGTACAAAGGCAGACCTCAGTTTAAAAGTACATGTGTTGCCAAATTCACATCATTAATGTGCTCTTGATAAAAGGATGTCTCACTGCTAATAAAATACCAGTTCTTATTGCTGAGGTTCAATAAATAAGAGGCATAAATTTACTTGCCCTATCATTATCTAAAAATGAAGTAGGTAATAAAAGTATAATCTCATTTGTATAAATTGAAAGGAATGGTTTAAGTAGTTTAATTAGCAATTTACTAGATAACTACCACTATACTAAAATAAATGCCAATTAACAAGTTAATTATTTTTTAGCAATTATTGATACCAAATCGCCCCACTACAGTTATTTTGTTAAACAACAGTTAAATCCTAAAAGTCTTTATAAGTTTAATTTATCAATTACAGAGCAAAGGAACATGTTTGTTGCTGGCACGGTTGACTTATTTATGAGGAAAATAGATTAGGTTGGTATTACTTTTAAACTTTATTAAATTAATTTAAAAGGTTATGTATTAAGTGTACAATAAAATTTTATCTAAATTAAATAGTTGAATTTAATTAATTTTTAAAACTTTCACACAGCTTCATGTAATGCTATAGTAGAAATAGTATCTCAGTCCTGAGAACTAAACTGTTTGCTCCTCTCTCATAATTTACTATTTTATTTAAAGACATGTATAAAATCAATATGAGAAAATTACTTATTTCTCGACTACATCCATCCTTCATTACCTATCATGAGTTTCTTAGGATATACCATTACCCTCTTAATATTCATAACAAACTCTTCCACAGACATACACTTTCATGTTAATGAGTTTTTATATGGAAAAACATTTGTTTTGTATAATAAGAAGTTATTCAGAGGATGTTGTACACAGAAAACAAAACAGATTAATATATAATGGGAAATAAAGACAGTAATTTATGGCAAAATGACTAGATATTTGTTTCAAATATTTCATTCCATTATTATTGCAAACAAAGCAACTGGGAAGATAAAGAAATAAAATATCCAGCAAATTAAAACATGCAGACCTCTTAATACAGTTAATAATTGCTTTTGCAATCATATATCTTGACATTGGAAGTTTCATGATTTTTTTTCTTTATTTCTTTATTTCTTGGAAACAATAAGTATTTAACCTGTATTATTAGAATAATTATTGTGGAGTTGACATTTTTATTAGTAGTGGTAGTCGTACAAGTATAAATTTCTCTTGTTTCATCTTATGACAGGAAACAATAAGAATCTAATTCATCATTTTAACTCTGCATTTTTATGAAGACATATTTCTCTTGTGGTGGATTTACCTAATTTCTGTTTGAATTGCTATAAAGAACAACTAAAAAGCAAACCCGTTCTTTCATAATATTTACATTTCTGGTTAGATTTATAGTTCATACCATAGAATCAGGTGTGGAGTTTTTTTAATAGATTAATATGTTAATAGTAGAATTGTATTTAAAATGCTTGGTTATTGTTTCAAAGAGTATATAAAGTTTATTAATTTATGCAAGTATTTATTTGAGAAGCATGCAGCAATTGATTAAAGGGGCAGATTTTGTTTCTATAGCAGGATATATGAATCAAAACCATAATCATATCTTCAGAGCTCTTCTAGTTCTAGTTTTGTCAGCTTGTTGAAGCTTGTGCTGGATGTCTATAAATACTGAGACAATCTTTGCATAAACACTTTATTCTTTTTTGAGCTTAAAAACTTTAAAAATACAATTTATTTCTACTAAAGAATTATGAGACACAATAAATGCAAGCCAGTTAGAACTGATTCAATTGGACATTGCCATAACTAGGCATTCGTTTATTTGCAGGCAAATTTCCATTTATAATATCTTCCTCTTTATAAATAATAATAATGATGCATTCGATTAAATAAAGCAGAATATAAGTTAAATTGTGCTTAAGCAAGTAAATAAAGATTTCATAAATAGCTTTTATTTTCAGTCTGTTTCTTTTCCTTTTCAAATATGTGATAAATGTATTACTGGTCTCAGCATACATTTTTAAATGGTTGGTTTAAACAAAGAAATTAACCATGAGTGGTGATTTTTTTGTTTTTTATGCATCATAAATAATGTCCGAAAAAAATTTGGGGATTTTCTAGAGATATGAGTTGCCTCTTTGCTTACTTCTCCCACAGCACCTAATGAAATTTTTTTTGTTTGAGAAAAGATTCTACATGTTAAAAAATTCCCAAGCAACACACTACTTCATGAGCACAAGGCTCCCTGACATCTCAGCTCCTCACTTCCCTAAATCTGAACCAGATGATAGATGAGTAGTTTGCCACTAAAAAAATATGACTCCAAAGATACACATTCTTTAGGTTAGCTGGACTCAAATGCAGTGGTTTTAGGGTGAAAATACCAAAAGAACAGACTAAGTTTTATTTAAAAATTTCTTACTAAGGAAGTTAATAAGAAAAATGCAATAATAATAGTTCTATATGAACTCTTAGGAGCATCAATCTTTCTTGCCTTCCCAGAAGTCTTTCTTCTATCTACAAGTCATGCTGATGCAAAGGCAAGATTTTTCCAGTGGATCTAGGGAAATCAGCAACAATATTTTGATTGAAACTCCTGTTGAGGGCAACTCTCATTACAGCCATCCAAGGGATATCTAGAGGTCTTTTGATTTGTTTCCAATGCAAATGAAGTATTTTAGTATTTGTAGCAGAACCTGTAAGACATTTCCTCTCAACAACAGTTTTTGGAACATTGCTACATCACATCATTAAATGATCCCCAGAATTTGGGAGAGCAGAAGTGATGAGTTCCTAGGCTTCTTTGGGGCTGTGTTTTCTTTTATGACAGCTTCTGGATGGATGCTGATATTTCATTTAATCTTATTTTCTTTTCAAAATATCTGCTATGGCCTTGAGTGCAACAACAGCCTCATTTGCAGTCTCCTCTCCCACAGGGATTTAGCTGCTGGTGGTCAAGTTAAGCTATAATATAACATTCCTGTGTAACCATGGATCAGATTTATGTTTAAGGAGTAAGAATGAGCTGTGAGAAGCCTTGTGTGGACCTGGTCCCCCTCCTCCCTCTGCTCTGGAGTTGCACTTGAGCTTGAATGGTGATCCTGACATGTTGACAAGACTACCTGTGTTGACCTTGCCCCTCATGGCTGCAGTCTTGTCTGGCCATCAGAGGGCTGGTGGTTGAACCCGACAGACATCACCAGACCCGCTGGGCTCTTGTTCAGTGCTGTGGGTCTGTGTTGCTATTGCTGAGGGCACGGCCCTGCTTGCCTTGCTGTCACTCTTGGCTCCTGAGGCTGAGCCTTTCCAGAGCAATCCACTCCTGCTGCTCCCTGGGAATGTCAAGTGAACTAAAAGGAAAAATATTCCTTTGTTTTCATCACAATAATATGAATACTGTGAAAGTTCTTGTGACTTTGTGTTATCTCTTTCATTCAGATAATCAAGTGTCACAGGTATCACATTATCATTCAAATAATGTGACCTAAATGACTAAAGAAACCCAACTGGTATTTTAGTTGTGACCATAGCAGCCAACCCTGGTGTTGGGACGTGCAAAATAGGGTCTAGGGGTTTTGTTGTTTCAGTTTGGTTGTTTTTTTGTTGTGTTTGTTTGTGTAGGTTGGGGAGGTTTGGGTGGGGAATGTTTTCTCTGTGTCTTATTAATGTTTTGTGGTGTGTTGTGCTCTTTATGTTTAACATCAAGAGTGCAAAGGGATGTTTTAAACAAAGGAATAAATTGGAACGGAACTTCTAAATGCTATTAAGTGAAAATGTGCGCCACATTAATTCAGGGAAGGAGCCAGTTTTAGTTCTGGAGCAGGCCTCAGCTACTGTGGAATAGCTTCATTAAAACCACCACACTCCCTCAGTAGATTTGCTCAGGTAGAAAATTTAACTGTGGTACAACTGATAGCATTTTATGTTCCTAAGAACATAAAAAAAAAGATTTAAATATGAGTCTTACTGCTGGGTTCACTCAGAAGTCATACACAATCAGAACAATGGTCTTTAAAACATGAAAATAAAATGAAATATGATTTTAACAGTAAGTATTATAGTAATTGTATCTGAGTGAGTAGAGAAAAAAATATGCTTAAAGTGCTGTCAAAGTTTAATCACATATTAATTCTATTTGACTATATCCACACTATCTAATTTTATTCTCATTTAGGAAAATATTTTGATGGTGTGAATCTTGGTAGAAAATTAATTTCATGTTCTCAGACTTATTTTGTGATGCAACAAAATATGTCTGTGACAAAATTAATTTCCTTTTAAGGGAGTTCAGTGACAGTCATTAGTGAACACTATATTATGCTATGAAGCATAATATAAATGAAGCAGATAAAAATATAGCAAGTCTTATGTAATGAATCAGATATATCATATATTTGCTTTGGTCAATTTGTTAGATCATCTAGCTAAATGGCTCAAAGATATTAAAAAAATCATTTGATAAAAGTCAGCAATGTAAAAACATGTATTTATATTCTCAAGAAATTAAAGAAATAAAGCCAAATGACAAAAAACCCAAAGGAATTACTCTAAACTGTGAACTTTAAAATCTGAACTGTGTTAATTTTAAAGTTTAAATATTTTTCAAATATAACAACAATTTGCAAAAATCACAATTTCATTATGGACAATTGGTAAATTGTAAAGGCACTACATTTGAAAAATCAATCATCCATGGTGGACTGTTGTCCATTTCCCTCTTCTTGCAAATCCTAGACCACATGTTGTGTTAGAAAATCATGTGTTTGTTAGGGAGAGATCAAATCCAGCCGTCTGACAGAGGTGAAGTTACTGTAGCTCCCGGTGCACAGGTCTAAACAGTAGCAAGGCTGAGCACACACACACACACACACACACACCATACACAGACTCATCTGTAGTATCAGCCTCAAAAAAAAACCAAAACAAAACAAAAATAGAACTTCCCCTGGCTCCCAGGCCTTCCCAACTACTTCCTGGCTAGCCCAGCTTGATCTTTGCCAGTGTCCCCACGCTTACCTGCACACCTGCACTCATTCCAGGTGCTGGCACCAGCAACACTCAAGCCTTTGGCCACTGGTCTAACTCCAGGTGCTCCATACCTACATGTGCACACAGATGAGAGAGGCTTTTGACCAGGAAATAACTAGATATGGAATTGAATGAATTGTTGGAACATTCTGCTGCTCAGGCATGGAGTGTGGCCAGACAAGTGTGCTGATCAGCAATCTGCTTACTTCAGTCACCCCCTTTTATACCCTCGGTCCTCTCTTTTCTCATGTTTGTTCTTCCCTGAACCACTAAGATTCCTCCTTTTCCCTTCCTTTTTTTACTTTTCTCTAGACATTTCATAATAATTGTAGTATATTCCTCAAATGTTCTGCCCCTACAGATGTCCCAAATCCCCAAGTTAGTGGCTCCCACTCATTCTGTAAAATATGGCAGAATCATTCCTTTTGGTTCAGGACATGAGAGTTACCTCTGGATACCAGGGCTAAGGGTCTCCTGAGCATTCTTTTCCTGATGTGGTTGGGATTTCTCTGCCTTCCATTGTGTCCTTGTGCTCCTTTTTAGTGTGTGCAGGTATGCAACCTAACAAAGTTCTTTTGGGAGAAGTCAAAAAATGCAAAAAATACTATGCATTAGAAACAAGAGCCACAAGCATTTTTCTTTAATTTTATTACAGTCAAAAATTGAGCATATATGGTTATATATGAAGTAGGAAAAATTGTTCTTATACAAAAAAATTGCTTTAAATTTTACCAATTTACATCCTTAGATCTGTAGTGATGAAGCAAGTAGTGCTTTCAGTATGCTGAAACCTCTTGGTTTATCTGGTAGCAGTGTAGTTATCAGAATGCAATGCAAAGTCATGGAAAAGCATTGACTAGTTATCCATGTCAGATGTAGCAGCATAAACAAATTAAAAAGATTCTAAATTAAACAACAACAACAAAAAAAATAACTTAAAAAGGCATTTCAACCATGCACAACTATAAGAAATACAAAATTATTCTGTTTCAGTCATGACAGTCTTGTACCAGATACACAAAGAAAAAAATGAGAACAATAAAACAGAACGAGCTTTCCAAAGAACTGTAAAAACTGCTTCATTAGTTCATCATCAAAGAAAATAAATATTCCAGTTTCATCCCTAGCTAGGTAAATTCCCTTTTCAATTTCTACATTCACTGTCAGTGGGGTTTTTAAGCTGTTTAGAATACCTGCTGATTGAATCTTGTCTTGCATCCTGGTGCTTAGCTGCATTCCACATGTTGTAGTTACTGAATTTGCTCCTCTTAAGTGGAACCTTACATTCAGTATCAACATTTTCATTGGTGCAATGAATGAGGGCAGCTATAAGACTCAGGACAGAATTAATAACAGCATGCAATGATCAGAGATTTCTCTAAGATAAAACCATCCACCAGTATTTGGGCCTGTTCAAATCTCTAACTGTGCTTCTTACCCATTCCCCTATCCTGCTGAGAAGTTTTGAGAAAAAAAAAATTAGGTTAAAGTTATATATGAATAACGATTCTCTTCCTTTTTTTAAAAATTACATACTTACATGCATTGTAGGCATAAGCCAACATTAACCTAGTCTTTTTAGAACTGCAGGTCTAAAAAGAAAATATATGGAGCTTTTATTTTAATTACTTTTATTTTAATTGCTTTTATTTTATGAAGCTCTTCCTAGAGATAGCATTGTCTGAGTTTCCAGGCCTGAAGTTGCTGTTGGGTCACATACCAGAAAAATATCTATGTTTTTATATTAATTTAAAAATCACAACTAAGTACATTTAGCATATATTGCTTTAAAATTTACTCATATAAGTACTTTCCTTTAAAGCACATAACATCATATTTCTTCCCTTTTTTTGACAAAAAAGATATTTTTTTTTTTACTCATAAAAGGTTAAGTCCCTAGTCATTCATTGCTTATTATAATTTCTACATGTACTTTTTTTTAGAGTGGTCAGACCTTTCCATTAAACTGGATAAGAGTAAGAATCATTTCCAATCCAGAATTACAAAAGAATTTGAGAAGTAGTTTCATCTGTCCTGTGGTGTCTAGCACTTCTTCCTCCTTTTGCATTAAGCAAGAATAACAGCTTCTCTTTTTCAGGGAGATGTTTTCATATCACACAAGTTTTCCTTCTCATGTTCTCACAGATAAAAATTGAAACCAGTACAATAGTGTTTCCCAAACTTAGTTGACAGAAAGGGCTGTTGTTTGCTGTTAAAAGTTTATTTCAGTTTGTCAGGCCTTCAATATAGATGGCATTTGCAGATTTTAATGTAAAACAAATAGACAGCAGTGACCCCATGCCTAAGGAATTATTAAAATCAACAAAATACAAGCAAGTCCAGAGAAGAATTTGCACCATTATGTTAGTACAAAGCTCATGGCTGGGGAAAAAAAATCACTATTGTTAGGCTACAATCAAAAGAGACTGAAGCTGGGAATTTACATCTTTGAATTAATTCCCAGCATCTATTCCTTAAAGTAAAACTGTACAGTGATCACAGTCATCAATTCTTCTGAAGTGTCATCTGGCTCGTCTTATATCTTGACTACAAACACCTGTGGAGAAGGCAGCATGTCAGAAAGGAGCTTAGTTGTAAGTCATTTCTGCACAAGTCAGCATCACCTGCTCCTGGTGCCAGGGAGACATCCCTAGTGTATCTTTGTGTATCAGTAAGGACAAAGTAGTGTGTGCTGTTTTCCTGAACCTTAAATCATCCTATTCCCTGTCACACTGAAAACATGATGTAATTAGAAAAAATGTTTTTATTACATGGTTTGAGGATTGCTCTAATCCGTTTCTTATGGTAGGATATTATTTTGAAATATCTTTGTGTGTTTTACAATATACTGTTTATAGGTTGAGAAAACATCCTTACTCCAGCAAGTGCTGAGGAATAATTATACAGGATCTCAGCAAAGTGAGACATTGGGGGCAAGGTGTGATGTTCATGATATAGTCATAAGTCTAGGCTTTTCTGTGTTTTGATTTGTTTTTTACTTTGTATATTGCTCTAATTTTGTCCTATGGACTACCTATTTGCAGCTGGGGTGCATGCAGTAGGCTGCTGTACAACACCTTCAGTTCAGTTTAATTGAAAACAAATTCATGTAATGTGCTCTGACACTGCCCACTGTTGCAGACTGAAGTGCACTAAAAGTACATGACCATAATGTTTTTAATTTGAACCAGCAATGCACTTTTGAAATGGCTGTCCATTTACTGAGCTTTGATTATCATCATAGCAACAGTTTTCATCATCAGAAATGACAGTCTGCTTCCTTTATATTGAAAGTGCACTGCTAACAAACTTTCACTTCACAGGGCAAGACTAGATCTAATTTAAAAACCTCCATTATCTTCAGCAACCTTCAAGTTAAAATTTCCAAAGTATTTGTAATATTCGCATTAGATTCTCAGCTGCAACTACTCTGCTTTGCTGAGTTTTACTGATTCCTGCTGTCCCACATTATTTGCTAATACAGGTAATTTATACAGAGGGCCTTCTGTCAGATTTGCTCAAAAAATACACTCCCTATCTGAACTAAAACACTGTTCAGGTATGTGCTTCATGTCCTGCTTAAAATGGTCTTAGAAGTACTTTTACAATTGTAGAATTGTATCTTATTTTTATTATAGATCTGCAGAGAAGGAATAAGGAATTTTGAGAAGATTTTGGCTCATACTCATAGTAGTGTTTGGCCTTTACATGAAACTTTAGTTACCAGCTTTCTACACTATTATTTTCCTCAATAGATTTTTGGTTATTTAATTTTTGCTTCACTGAACTATATAATTGGCTCTAGAAAGGTGACAATGTGATATAACTCTATTCCACTTCACATTCCTTGTTATTCCATTCAGCTTTTCCATTCATAAGCACGACCTTTCCAAGAAAACCAGTGTCTATTGTCCTGAACTACATTGTGTGGGGAGTCATCACACTGAAAAAATTTGCAGCCTTAATGATGATGGTTCTAAGATATTGACAATTTATGTAGTAGTTTCCAGACAATAATGACAGAGTGTGTGTGGTTTGTTAGAAAAGTGCCGGCTAGTATTCTGTCTCATGGTCTACTAGAAAACATGCACACCCTGCAAATTCAGAAAGAAAAGCAAGATATGAAGAATGTAGCTTAATTAAACTTTAGCTTAATTATCTGATGTCTTGTGGGAAATACCCAGCAAAAATTCATATAGTCCATCTCACCATTCACTCTCTATTTGTCTCCACCTCTGTGGGTAGAAAACTGCTTTATTGTTGTACCAGATGTAGAATATCCCAACTTCTTTTAGACTGCCTTCCTCTGTGGATTGTCAAGGAATTGAGCCTCTGTAAATAAAGGATAGCAGAACTTGACATGTACCCAAAAAGGGCATGGACAATTAATTGGTTGTCCTTCCTTCTCAGCCACAGCTGGTACTTTGACAGCTCTGCTCTCATGTCAATGAAAAATCCGTCTGCTCCTTTTTCAAAATCCATCTGCTCTCTACTATCAGTCCTAAATACCCAGTGCAACACTTGTTTTTAGAGGTAATCTTCCAACCTTCTTATTTGCATCAAAATCCTGCTACCTGCTCTTCCATTATTCTTTCTCTGACATACTTTATTCTCTGACAGAGAATACCATCTCTGTCTATGCCCTTCATAGATGCCATCCAAGCAAATGTCTCATGTATGTTTTAAAATCAATATACCAATAAATAAACTGTTTAAAAGATAAAGTCCCTGCAAAATCTCCAAATTCTAATCAATAATATTTAGTCTAGAAGCTGCCTTGTGATTGACTTATGTAAGAAGCATGAGCAGTGACAAAACCAAATTTTACATTTCCAGGTATTAGAGAGTTTGGATCTTGTTGGCCAGAGAAAACTAAAATTTGGTTTTCACAGCGCATGCTACTAAAAGCTGAAAAGTCTCTACAGGTTTTGTTCTCAGTGATTCAGTAATTCAATTACACAATACTACTTAAATGATCACATCTTCTAAAACTTCTAATACCATTGAGAAAAAAATGGAACCTGCTTTTTATCTATCTGTTCAACCACAAACCCAAGTAAGTCTTTTTTTTGTTGTTTGCTTTGCATTGCTTCTATTGCTTTATGATGGATTTTATAATAATGATGAACACAGATTAGGCAAAAGCTGATGAGTGTAAAGTGCTAATCTATAAAGAGCTGAGTCAGAAAAAAGGCAGGGAAAAGCAACCTAGATTGTGTCTATGTTTCTAGAAAATAAGTTTATTAGGCAGGAGAAATCATACTAACAAATTTTCTTCTGCCTGTTTTATAAGCTCATTTTAAACTCTAACATTTATTTTGCTCTGTGCCTTAAACATCATTCCAGCACTTATAAAATTTACTTTTATTCACGTTGCATGTCTGTTTAGCTGATATTTTTTCTATAATTGATGTGAAGTTACTAATCTGCAGTTCTAGGATCTCCTTGGAGTTCTCTAAAAGCACTTGCCATTGGCTATGAAAGTTCATTGACTAATTCCTTTAGCGCTCTCTGATGGATTTAATCTGACCCTACAGATTCAAAACATTAATTTGGTCCAGGTATTTTCTCATTTGCTCTTTAACAGTGTTGATGTCTGCTCTCTTATGTTGTTCATCTACTCCCAGCATAATTAATCATTTTACACTAGAGTCCTTTTGAGTGAACTGAAGCAGAGCAAGTACTTAGAAATTCTAGTTTTTATCCCCTCCAGTGTATTTCCTTTCTGATAATTAGAGCCTTTACCTCTCCTTTTATCTTCCCTTTTTCTCTAAAGTATCTAAATAATTGTTTTTGTTTCTTTATCTATCACAAAGTATATTACTACTGAAGCTTGCTTACCCACATTATTTTTTTCTAACTTCTTACCCTGACTTTGCTTGCCCTTGCAATACAATGTTGCAGCTGCAGAAAATTCCCATCTCTGCATGTTGTAGAACTTCTACCTCCAGACAAATTATTTTTTTATTTTTCATTTGTTTAATTTGTGGAATATTCATGTGAACCAAGTGGCATATTGACAAATTTCAAGTATTATAGAAGAAAGTACTCAATATCCTTAAGCTACTACTATTAATATGACAGATTAAGTATTGTTTCAGGGAATTTCATGAAGTTGGGTGAAAAAGGCTGTGGAATGAATGTAATATAGGTATAGACTTTGATATGGATTTGGAACAATTATGACAAAAAGTCTGAATAGGAAGATGTGAAGACTCTAGTATCAATGAATTATTCAGTCTGCTAGAATCCAAAGTTTTAGGAGATGCAAAAACCTCATGGTTATGTCATAAAAGGGATGCCTAAGACACAATTCAATATAGCTAAGCAGCACTAAAACAAGGTAAAAATTATAAAGCTTCAAATTTTAAAATGTATGAGTGTATATAGCAATAGTCCTTGGACTTTTGAAGCTAACAAAAACAAGAACAAGAATAGAGGTTAAAACTGAAAAAGAAGTATTAACAGGTGAATGCATCAGCTCACATGAAATGTAAAAAAGAGGGAGGTATACTTATTTGAATGTGATATTTAGTTAAAATAATGACTGAAGAGGTCACCTTTCTCTGAATATTTAGCTGACTTAAATATTTATTTATCTTTTGAAAGGTGAGATACTCTCTTTTCTATTCAGCATACATGAAAGTGTACGAACTTCATCACTAAGTAGGCTTTTCAGCTTTTCTTCAAAATAGTGCATGCTTTGAAAATTAATAGCTATAACGTTAAACAGTTACCCATCTTAACTTCCCTTATTTGACACAGGAAGAGTAAAGTGTCAATGAGCAAAATATTTTTTAAAAATCACTTTACAGGCCTCTTTCTAATAAGCAGTGCTGCTAAATATGACCTTTGATCTGTTTGTGGATTGAATCTTTCTTTGTGTGTCATAGAAAAAAGGGATCCTGGGTCTTTGTGAAATAAATATTTGTTGTTTCTAATTCTCTGATTCACCAGATTCATAAGTTATGCAAGCATTTTTATTTCTGCCTCTTATGATAACTCAGGAACATAACTATTTTAATAAGTTACATATGACATACAGTTGCAGAAGTGTAACATTGCAGAGTACAAAAAAAACCACTAAATTTATTCACTAACATCTCACTTCTCTGTAGCTGTATAGTAAGCTGTCATGGCTCTGGTCCATGGTGGTTCTTAGTTGCACAGACCCAGGTGATCAGGCTTGAAAGATCTATGACACAAGAAGTGGGAATTAAAACAAGCTTGCCATATTTCTTGTCCAATTCTCTTTTTGCATGGTGCTTGGGTTTTTTATGATCTTGTCCCTCTCCCAAAAAGAAGGGTTTCTCTCTCTGGTCCTGATACTCTATACTTTGGGTATAAGTTCTGCCTACTGACATTGCCCTGAACTTGTCTTTTGTCTGGAAACTTACTGCTTTTCTGTCACTTGGATACCTGCTATGTAGAGCTGAACATGCTTTTTTACATCTCACTTACTCTGTAAAATATGTTTATATTGTGTTTGCCTATGCCATTCAGAGTATTACAAAATATCTATGTACCACTGGTAATTGACTGTTATAGTATACTTCCTAATTAGAGGCACTATACTACCTCTAATTAGACTGAAATAATTTGCTTTTCTTGGTGGCATTTTTTCAGTTTGAGTATCTTCTTTTTTTTTTTTTTCATATGTTTTAGTTCGAAAGCATACAGATGTATTTATTTTCTGCTGCAATAGGATTCTGTAAGATAACTTGTTTGCTGTAACTCAACCATTTATGACTCTACGGTGGCCACTATTAAAAAAATTGGG
The DNA here is from genome assembly GCF_023055355.1 of Agelaius tricolor. Classification (NCBI taxonomy): domain Eukaryota; kingdom Metazoa; phylum Chordata; class Aves; order Passeriformes; family Icteridae; genus Agelaius; species Agelaius tricolor. The sequence goes on along the minus strand of NW_027269267.1, from coordinate 50,342,623 downwards.
CAGAGATATCTGAGATGTTATTTTTGGGATTTTTTTTCTTTGTGCACTTTATAGCTCACTTTAATTAATTCAGATTGTGTTACTTGCCTGTAAATTCTATTTTTTGGGGATCAACATTGACAAAAAAAATTCATCTTAGTCCACCAGGACTCAAAGAGTAAGTTTGATGAAATGATGTCAGAAACAAAGATTTCTTCATCTATTCCTCTTCTTCTTTCTATTTAGATCAAAATCTGAATTTAATTCTGGGAACTCTTTGTATTAATCTCATGTAGCACATGTATTGTTTAATGGAAAACACAGGTATCAGACTATTTTTTTTTGTCTTTTACAAAAACCATATTTCCCTTGATCAACATATCCCCCTCCCCAGATTGTGAAAAAAAAAATAGAAAGAAAAAGAACTGAGATGTAAAATGGGAACACTAGACACATTCAGAACAAAAACAATTTCTGGAATCTTAAAGTTTAGGAATACGCCCTAGTAATACCATAGCATTTTGCAACAGACTCAGCTCATGAATTGGACTGGCTGTGACAGAAATCTCTAATTCTGGATTTAAATTACTATACTCACCTGGTAGTATCCTTGGGATATACTTCTCATAAATTAGATTTTAGTAAAGAATATCATGGGGACATGATATTGATAAAGGTAGATATAGATGATATAGATATGTTACATACCTTCATTAAAATAAGCAAGAGAAACACGAGGCATTTCAATGTCACTTCTAAATTTCAGAAGTGTTAATGACAAAAACAGCCCTTTACTGACAGTGACAGAATCTCAGTAAGTGCCATGACTTTTCCAAGGTTGCCATAAGCCAAATATAAAAAATAACAACAAATTACAAACCCGAATAGTTAACAGGAGAAATATGCACAGTAAACAACATGGAGCATAGTGATATTAAATACAATTTAGGAAATTGAAAGAGCAAAATTAAAAACTGCTGAGGCATAAAAGGAAAATTTCATATAGCTCTATGAATCAGAAAGACAATAATAATATGCAGGTTGGCTTTTTCCCCCCAATATTTCGTTTAAAGACTGTGGCCTTCTTATCAGACTTGGAAGAGCTAGCAGACTGGGAAGCTTACGTGTTGGAAACTATGTTGCATAGACTAATGAAAGATATGACCTTTCCTTTCAAACTTTGCCTTGTTACTGTTACACATTTTCCATCCATTTAAAGATAAAATATTTCTTGGCAGTTTGCAATTAAGAAGCTTCCAACTCATTCCTTCTACCTTTCTTCTTGCCCTTGCCTGGCACCCAACAAAAGGATATTTACCTTACAATAAAGTAATTTAGAGAGTGATTTACAATAAGTAACATAATTTTCAGAATAAATTATAGAGGCTCTCTACCTTTGCAAGCTCGAAATTATGGAACAACTCTATCCATCTGAAATTATTCTTCCAGGTAGCAGAAAGATGGTGCTTTCAAAGCAGGTGTAAAGGTTTAAAAAGGGAATAGGACAATCTAATATTAAGACACCTGTGGACATTTATGGAGAAACCAAAATGAGAAAATATACATATTGTAAGAAAATGTTTTCAATAGGTGTCACCTGTCTTGTTATTTTTTCATCATTAGTGACATAAGAACTTTATGGAGAATATAGTTTTCTTCAAATATGGCAATATATATATTTTTTCTCTGCATGCTTTTGTGACTATGGAGAGTTCATGCTACAGCTTGTGTTTGCTGTAGCCAAGCGTGATATTTTGTCTAGTTTTAATCAGTATTAGTGCAAATATAATGGACTGCAAAGAGAATGGACTCACAGCTTTTTTTAAAAGCCAATATCCTTGAGTAGAAGTTTGAGGATGTGCTTTTCATGCACACATATGTTTACATTTTGTATCTTAGGGGTAGGGGTGAATTCTTTTCCACTGTGAAAATAGAGGCTGCTCCTCTGTGAACCTCTGACCATGGCAAGTGATCTGTACCAACACAAGAAGTAAAGATCCACGCCGCCCTCAGGAACATACGTTGTTTACAAAGCTGCAGTGATTGCCTTTCTTGGATTCCAGCTACTTACAAGATGGATCAGATTTGCCAAATACTGCTTTAACCGTTTGGTCCTACTCCCCCTGAGCAACACCAGCCCACTGTGGACAGATTGCCCTGGCAACAAAACTTCAGCATGATTACAAAAGGACTTTACCTTGAAAAATATCTGAGAATAGATGATAATGAAAGAGGTACAGATAGACTCAGCAGTTACCATACTTTTATGATAGTTTACTTCTATTCCAAACTTAATGGAAATTCATGGCACTAAAGACAGTCAATCAAGCAGTTGCTCTGCTTTGGCTCTGTCATTTTTCCCTTCTCAGTCTTTCATCTCTTGAACACGCTTCTTAAATATTAATTTTAAATTACAAAGTAAGCTTTTTAAGACAGTTACCATAATTATTTCTGTATTTGTTAAGATTTTTTATGTGTCTAAAACAACAGTGTCATACTTGTTTTTAGAAAGTACCAAAATTGTACATTAAATAACTGTTAAAACATTTTCTGTTCTTAGTCTGTATCACATTATAACATTTAGGATACAACTTTATTTTCTTTGAATGCTATGGTGGAATTATGGTGACTCTATAATTGTGATCAGGGTTGCACTTTAGGATATTAATATTTTTAATTAAGTTATTGCATATTTTAACTTGCCATGTATTTAATTTCAGTTTTATATTCCATACATTTTCTAACTTAAATAGTTAAATTTCTAAGGTACTGCTGCATTAAAAGTATGAGTTACACTTTGTTATTTATTATACTTTTAAAAGATTTTATGCTCTTATCCATAAACAGTTACAGTGTGTGTAAGTACATCAAGTCACTACTTCTGGTGTAAATAATGACACATTGTCACAGTAACTCATAAGATCTAAGCTACTAAGATTGTATTGACTTGTAAATTACCTAGCTAATAAATTACAATTATGCCACACAAAATTATAGTTAATAGTTTCCATATAAGTCACCATAAAAACCTACTATTTCATCCATTTCCAGATGATAAAAATGAAATAAAGTATCTGGAAAAATCATGAATAGATCAATTCACAGGTCACATCATACTCATGTTCAATTTTCTTTCTTAGTACTGAGTTCTGTTAGAACCCCTAAACCCATCTTGTTCAGTGATGAGTGTCTATAGAAATGCATTAGTCTTTTTAGCTAATATGTAAGACTGGCAATAAGAACTAGTCTAACTGAAGTCAATAACAATATTCTTCTTTCTCCATTTGTTTTAGGACACCCTTCTCTTTACAGCAATTAGATATATTTTGTTCTATGAAGGTGAATAAATGGTACTATATTTTTGTAAATCTTGCCTATAATTACATTCTCAACATTAGAAGCTGTAATAGAATACTGTAATATCCTACAGTTTCCATTTCAGTTTTCAGACTCATTTCTGAACCTGTTTGAGCCATTACAAATCAATTCATCTGTGTTGGTTCAAGAAATCCTAATATTGCAAATGATGCCCATTCCACAGATTAAGAGGGGCTCTCAAGGATATTGGAGATGTTGGTCAGAACAAGCAGTAGAGTATGACAGCCTCGTAAAGCTCCTAGTAACAGCAACATGTGAGAAATGCTAGCAAACCAATTATGTCACTGTGGAGAATGTTATCAGGAGTTTGTGGATGAGAAAGGAGTGAGGAATAGTTGTCAGAGCAGTGAAACGTGGCTAGCAGCAACGTCTAGCAATGGGGAAGCAACTTGCCCCACAAGACCAGCAACAGCTTTCATTCAGCTTTGTTATGGAGAAAGACATGCCATTCCCAGACTCTGAATGACATTTTAGTGCAGCAGGGGAGTGGTGTGGCTGACCTAGCCATTGCTTGACAATGTAAGACTATAATTGGTTTTCATTGCAGAAATTATTACTTGTTCCCTGATGTGGTCACTGCACCAAGCCTGATGGAGGCAGTTCAAGCATTGGGACAATACTCTCCAACCCATGGCGTGATTCTCGACGTGTCCTTTGCAGGGCCAGGAGCTGGACTCAATCCTTGCAAGTCCCTTCCAACTCAGGGGACATATTCTGTGACCCTGTGATTCCATGATAACATAGTAAGGAACAGTGCCTATTAATTATAAGAAGAAGAAAGGAGTGCAGCAGAGATTTGAATAATATTTCTATTTTTATTTATTTTAAGGAAAAATAATCTTTTTACTTTTCTGTAAAGATACAGAAGGAGACAGACAAGAAAGTATATTTTTACTTAAAGTTTATCACATAATATCATTGATTTTTATAATTTGGTGAGAGCAGTTTACTAAAAATACAATATATGAAAAACCTACGAAAAGCAGCTATATTAACTCTATAACATTCAGATATTTTAAATTCTTTTTTTAGCCTGATTACATTTTATTTTGACAAAAAAGCTCTAAGGAACTATATATTACTCTGAAATGGGAGGAGCCACTGAAGACATGCTAGAAATGAAATAACTAATATAAAACATAGTATCTCACGTGCCATTTAAAGATTACTTTGTGGAATAGATATGAACATATTGAAAAGGTTCTCTCTTTTATTCTTACAGGATGAAGGAACTAAGGCTGATATAACTGTTTTAAAATTTCTTCTATTTGTTTGATGTCCTTTATTTTAATGGGATCACAGCCTCAGTCATCATTCAGCAGCTGTTTTCTTTCAAGGGATTTTTACTTAAGATACATTTTTTAAAAATATTATAATTTCACTGCTCAATGAACCTTGCAATAACAACATTTTAGCATCTATCCACCATGGCAGATGGCAAACTAATGAGGCCTGCTGTAGCTGCATACTGATATGTTCTGTACACAACACTTCCGCGCTCCAAAGGGAGGTCAAAGAGTAACTTTTATTTATATTCTTTGTTGTATTTGATTGTTGAAAATCATAAGACAGATTATTAGAAAAAAACACTTTTCATACCTTTTAATTAGATTTGCTAGTATTTACTGCATGTGATCAACCTATAGAGCTCAAAAATAACACAGTCCATATTTCAGTGGTCTTTAATTTGCATTTTTTATAAAAAGTAATAATAGTATTTCAAATTTTTTTTCCTTCTATTTAGAATTCACTTTAAAAAAAAGCTAGAGATGTTTTTGCTATGCTTGCATTTGTCATTTAGGAAAACTAATACCTTAGTGGTTTTAGCTTACAAATTTTAAAGAAAAATACATACTTAATATAGTACCTCTTTTATTTTTTTTATCTCAAGGCACCTTTGTTGCAAATCTCTACCCTTCAGGATATTGTATTTTTTCTTAATGAAAACAACAGATAATCTTCATTAAATCTAGTAGAGGCTAACTTAGTACAACTTAATGTTTTAGTGCCTTCATGAAAAACAAGGTGATGAAAAATCATGAGTTTGATAATAAGTGCAATTGCCTTGACCGCAGTCAAGGTATGCAGTATAAACAGTTGATCTTCACTCCTTGATAGAGAGAGGAGAGCAGTGGAAATGTTACAGACAGAGGAACTGACTCTTCCAGAAGATAATTTATCCTACCCAGTTTAAAAGAATACCTGAATTGCTCTTTGGAGTTGTTTTTCTCCTAGAATAAAAGTGTATGGGAGTAACCGATATCCTAAACTAGATTATGTTGCTGGTTTTTACATCATTTTAGTAATTTTTTGTTCTCAGAGGAATGTCCCAAACTACTTGAACCAAAATCAGAATATCCAGTTCTAGATAAAAACAATTTTGCCTTTACTGGTTCCCAATATTTTCTAAATCAGTTCCATGATCCCACTAATGACTGAAAGCTATCCATGGGAATCCAAGTAATCTCATGAAATTAGGGTCAAAGGTTAAAATATTGGTAAGTAAATTACTTTCAGGTATATAGCCTGAAAAAACATTGCAAGAAATGAAGTAAGGATGATAACAACTTTCCTTCCAAAGCGCTGCTCCTCACCAATTTCCAGTGCTGTGCTGTGTGATCCTGTGTCAATAACATATTACTAAGACCATCGTATTTCACAAAAAGGAGAGTCATGAAGTAATACATTTTAAAACATTGGTAATCTATCTGACCTTCATGTACACTTCAACTATCACTTTTCAGCTCTTCTGGCAAATTTCTTTTATTATCACTTGCTTTCAGGAGATAGCTGCAGTCTTAGAGAAATACTGTCATTAACTCTTATCAGTATTCTTACAATATATTGAATAATTTTAATAGTTTTATTATAATTGAAATTTAATATAGGTTTTCTCCCTGTAAATACTCTAGAGTCTAATGCTGCTTCCAGTGTGCTCATTTTACAGTCATATAATGTCACTAATTTAATTACATTTACTTTTGTTTGTATACCAGTATAAAAGGACTTGGAGACTATTGTAATATGATATTAAAAATAAATTAATTCTACATTTGCTTTTTGATTTAACGCAGCTTGAAACATTTTCTCACAGCAGAGGCATTTAAAATACCACCTTAGCCTAAAGGTAAAATTTGATAATTATATATATATAACATTGTGGGGATTTGGGGTTTTTTATAAGAGGTTTTAGTTTTCTTCCATTTGAAGGGTTATTCTGAAATATCCTGGCTGAAGTAACTCCTCACATAAGAAAATTAGCAGTAAAGGGATGAAAAGAAAGTGACTGTCTGTTTCTTTGTTTGTCCTCATTCTTTCATAGACATCATGTCTTGAGAAACTCTTTTCTCCTCTTTAACATTTGCATCAATCCACTAACCTTAGTAAAAGATAAAGCAAATAGTCTTCTTCAAGAGCCAAAATTACTGTTATTGCATAGTAGATTTAGGCATGTTTTATAAAGATGCAAGTGATTAATTCCTTCACTGAACAAAATTAGATGGCTGAATATTGCTTTTAGTGCAAGTTGGCCAGCCTTCAGCCACATGGTCTTTTTTCTCTGTGCCTGGCTGCATATTCATAGACCTTAGAGCAGAGTTTAAGTGATTGCTTTCTTAAGTGGAGCAACACTACATAATAATTATTGCCAGTCTGATTTTCTGTGTTTATCCTACATATTATTTAAGAGATATTTAATATTTCTACTCAGCATGAGGGGCTTTTAAGACTGTCATTAAATACTGCTTAATCTACTCATTATCTTAGTAATTTGCCATAGAACACAAATTATAGTCAGAAGCTGCTCAGTCGGTATATTTCTGGAAAAGTCATGCGGGGAATGCACATTAGAGAAGTGTTTGCATTTTTTAGGAAGGTGTGACTTTCTTTCAGCTTGTCATCTGAAAATATAGTATGAATAGTAGTTATAAATTGTGAAGTCATTTTGTATGCTGCTTGTCTGATAGTGATTCATCTAAAAATTTTGCTTTTATATCTCTAGATGGTGCTATGTGTACCTCTATTAGTTAAAGAAGTACAAAAAATATAAAATTATACAAATCATAAGTACAAACAACTAGAACCATAAAAGTTATTGTGAGAATGTTTTTACTGTACTTACTGTAGGCCATGAGGCATGTTTTGCCAGGTGATTCTGCTCATGGGAAAGTTAATCCTGTGCTTTATTAAATAGGAATCACACATGAGTGTCATAAAAAGACAACTTACAGTTTTGTAGGAAATATTGGGCTATTTGCTTGTCAGAAGTAAACTGGAGAAGCTTTTTTCATTCAGCCCTACTGTATGAAATATTTGTTGCTCTCCCCATACATTAATACATATGTATTAATTTTCCTGTATATTTGTTTTTAAATGAAAAATAATTTGAAAACCACATTTGTTTGTGCTAAACTGCTGTATCACTGAGCTTGTTAACAGGTAGGCAATACATGAGGTTTGCAATGACTACAAGTTTATAATATTAAAAGTCTGGAAAAGGTTTTGGATTGTAAGGAGCACTTTCCCAGTGGAATTAGACTGCTATGTAGATCAGCAATTTTTGAGTATGTTATAGGTATTTTAAATTCATTTTAAGAAGCTTCAGAGACACCACTGCATATTTCTGTGAATATTATCTAACCTGAATCCAAAGAAAGTTTATAGATTTATAGGCATATTAATTTGACTACATAAATTAATCAAGAAACACGTTCATGATCAGTGCTACTAATAGAATACTCTTTACTACCACACTAAATTTAAAAAGGAAATAAAATAAAGACGTGATTAGCAATATGAGCATATTTTGTGTTTCTATACCTGAATCCATATTATTTTTTATCTTTTGTCCGAATAATAAGTGGAACACCACAAGGATGACTCTTGATTGCCCTCTACCTTTATTAGGCACCACAGATGGAAGCTGCCTGGTCATAGTTCATCCACTGTAGAGTCTCTTTGCTGCCAACTGATTTCAATTTTGCAGCTGATCTCAGTCCTTTGTCTCCAGTCTTTCAACAAGCATATTTGTAACATTCCTTTATGGAAAAAAAAAAAAATAGACACTGCAAGCTGTCCAATATAAGCTTCTGAGAGAGTACTAGATGAGAGCAAATTAAGAGTACATTTCAATCATAATTTTTAAAAAAGCTTTTCACAGCTTAAAATATGAGGCTAAACGTCCTGTCCAATAATGAAATGAGAAATAATTCAAGAATGAAATGAGAAACCTATTGTCTTCACCAGATGTGGAGGATTTTTGGTTTTTTTTCAGTCACAAGAAAGCATAGATTTATTTGCAGCTTTTCTTTCAGACCCATCTCTCAATGACCTCCCCTTCTTTAACTTGCAGTGAAGTTACCAAGAGAAAAGGAAGAAGTAACTAGTGAAAAATATCAAAGTGACCACATAAAACTTAAATAATAGGCACAAGAAAGTAAACTCACATTTTTTTCCAAGACTGGAATAAATCTTCCCAGAGGTGTCACAGGAATAGCACATCTTCTGTAAAGAATGGTACATTAACATTTGCATGTCTTTACGGCAATGCACATTGACTTTTTCAAAATTAGTTTTAGCATAAATTTGGTAGAAAAAGAATATGTTTTTTTAATGTTCATGAAAGGAAACATGATATAGTGAACATATATAGATGTTCTTTGACAAAAAAACAAAGAACAAATCTTTATAAACAAATATTTTGGGTGGGAGTGCAAAACAAAATCAATATGTGCACTTTGGCTAAATCCCAGAGAGGCTAAGAAAAACGGCTCTACAATTTAGTCTTCACCTTAACAATTCAGGATGTGACAGAGAAAGGATGGGACAGAGAAACAGGGAAATCTTTTGTGAATGCCAGACATCCCCAGATTTTTAATTTTTTTTTTAAGTATTCTTTAATTCATACTTTGACTGTTTAAACCAGAAGATTTCAGCTAATAGTCTGAACTCATAACTCAAACACTTCTCAACCTGAGATTTTAAGAGCATGCTGTCATGTGCTTTTAGGATGGACAGCTGAGGAAAATGAGTGTGACACTTTTCCAAGTATGGGTGTATATTCATGCAATTAAATGTAATCTTTTTAAGGACCCCTTTGACACTTCACTTGCATATTTCAGTAAAATAGAAGAAGAGTAGGATAAAATAAAATCTTCCTTAGCTTGTTATATTGTTCCAGAGCATTAGATGTTAACCTGTCCTAATTCCTCTTGTAGCTTCTCCTTGCTGGTAGCATCTGTTAATATGAATCCTGTCAGTGAACAGACTGCAGGGTTCCTAGCTTGTTCTGCCCTGTGACTTTTTTTTTGTGGTAAGCAGAACAATGCATTATAAAAAAAATAGGGAATGTAGGGCCTGATCCAAGTAGCTGCTTTTTTTTTTTCTATTGAGCTCAATGTGCTTTGAAATCAGCTTCTCTAGAGAATCCCTTGCAAAGCAATCTCTATGAATGTTCATCTGAATATTTAAAGAAGTGCACTTAGCATAAATCTGGACTGTTTTGTTTCTTTTTTTGCAATGCACATCAAAAATGATCTCAGAAATTTTTGCAGTGAAAACAGCTATAATTATGTGTTGGAAAATATTCATTCTTTCTATTTGCATGAATAATTAAGTTTTGACTAGGCAAAGAAGCGTAATGGAGAAAGGAAAAGCATAAGAATGATTCTACCCGTATTGTTTGGTCGTGCATTCATATAAAACAAGTCTAATTTTGCTCAGAATAATATAATAATAATACAAAGCAGCTTCAGAAAAATAGATAGTATATACATCTTCACATCCTTCAAAGCTTCTCCAAAGCTGACCTTATCTTTTTAACTAGTACATTTCTTATTGTGGACAAAATATAGCTTTAATATGTTGATAGTAGAATCAGGTTGCAAATGAAGTTAATCTATAAACATATTTGTGTCCTAAACATGTGATTAAGAGGGCCATATTTTGCTTCTCTACCGGTATCTTCTGAGATAAATGTGTGTTAGGACTTCAGTAGCTCTTCTGTAGAAGCTAATACCAGCTTTTGTGATATCTGTTCAGAACCCTTAGGTGACTGATGGGCTTTCAGAGACTTCCTCTGCTTTGCCTACACCAGAATGTAAACCACTGGACTTTCAGCTAAAATATGTGGCAGTCAATGGCTTACCAGAGAGAAGAGTTTAACCTGATGAGACTGTAAAGTGTTAATCAGAGTATAGATAGGTATCTTTTTACAAAGTCTTAGTCACCTAATTTTAATTTCTATTTTAAAAACACCTACAGCTTTTCCTATAGAGTTCTAAAAGCTAGGATACTTTCTGGAGTTTTCTGGATTTATTTTATGCTAACCTCAGATATCCAAATCTCTCCAACTCCACTTGAGCTCATGAATTCTAATGGGAACAAGGCAGAAGATTATTAACACAAACTGTCTTCAGGATAAAGGTCTTTCCACACCCAACAAACACTTAGTTCTTTTGCTTAGTAAGTTAATGACTGATTAATTAGCCCTAGAAGAATCTGTTGAAATAGGTATTCCAAGTCCTAGATATATGGTTCTAGCCTGCTTTAAAATATCACTATCTTTAATTGACAGAAATTATACATGTTTATGGAAGCATAACTGTTTAATATAATTTTATTGGGTTTTTTGAGTTTTATTTAAAGTTAAACACAAGCATGTGTTTGCAATTGTGAGTGCAAAGAATTATTGTTATACATTACATACCACTTGTCTGACATAATTTTAAAAACATGGAATTTAAATAGAGGTTTATTCTAAGGTAGAGGATTCAAATAAGTCATATATGCCCTAAAAGACTTTTTTCCTCTTAATTGATTGTGAAGAGACTTACAATAATATCTCAGGTAGAAGAATTTTACTTTTATGTATATCAAAGCATCAATAGTTCAATCCAACTGCTGATAGACTGGCATAATTAAATGCTTAGGAAATAACCAAATTTTAGAATATGTTTAATGGACAAAAATGTTGAAGTGATTATTTGTTATATCATCTTCAGTAACATTTTCAGTCTAATAGTAGTACTAAAAGCTAATAGAGTTGGTTTTATTTTCTGTATTTATGTATGATAGCAGGCTAATACTAATATTCAGCTGTAGGATTTCTTTTTTTTTTTTTGTTCTGCATGGTATTCATACAGCTGTCACTAACATGAGAGACATAAGAAGTCATACTGAATGCTGCCTTCAACAGTGGTAAGCCTCACTTTTTTTCCTATTTTGTTCACTGCTATGAGATCATCTCAGTGCGTGTAGAAATTTCCCAAGAAGAAAAAAAAAATCATTGTCAGTGGAGATTTTACTTTTTTATAAGAAATAAATTTTTACAAATATGCTATATTTCATGAATAAAATTGTATAAATTATCCAATTGTGGGGGATAGATGTGGGGCTGGATTTAATGTCTGCTTTCACGAATAGTTTATTTAGTCTGAAAAGATGCTTAGAATAGCCTTACACCAAATCCTATGTGATTTTTATCTAGGTCAATTTTCACAAAATTATGTGGAAATGCATAATATGTAATATTCATATAATTACTGTTAGAGATAACAGCTGTAGCTTTCTCTATGGCAGCTTGGCAGCAAAACTGTTGTGATGGTGTTTGGATGTTGCAGTAAAAATTAAAACTTTTTTTCCATAATAACCTGAAACTTAACTTTTCCCAGACTAATGTTTATGAGAAATGAGAAGTCCCAGTATAGCGTTGTGATACCTACTTCTGTATTTCTAGTGCTTCATATTGAGCTAAAGGTAGACCTGCAGATGGAAAATGATTATATGGATACTGATTTTTGCATCAGTTTATTATCATGGACAATTTCAGATTATAGCTCTTATCAGTAAAGTCTTTCTGTTTCTGAGAGAAATTTCAAATATCCTATATGGGACTGACTTGCCAAGGTTTTGGTAGCAGGTGAGCTGCAGAAGTTTTTTCTAGGAGAAGACACCAGAAGCTGCCCTCCATGGCAGACAGAGCAGCTCCAGGCAGCTTTAAGGAACCACCCCCACTGACCAAAGCTGAGCCCATCAATGACATTGGTAACATGTCTGTGATAACTTATCTAAGAAAGGGTAAAAAAACACTGCACAGAAGATGTTGCAGAATAGTGAGAAAACATGAGAGAAACAACCCTGCAGTCACCCATGAGAGTGAAAACCAGGAAGAGGAGGGGCTCCAGGCACTGGAGCTTAGATTCCCTTACAGCCTATGATGGAGACCACAGAGACACAGGTTGTCTTCCTGTGGCCCAAGGAGATACACAGCAGGCAGACCCACACAAAGTCACATAAATAAAATTACTGTAGCCCATGCCACTTAAAAATTTTCAGATTTTCTCCCTTCAAAGGGAACACCTGCCCACAGAGCCAAGAAAGGAACCATGTTTTTATATCTTTGTCTTCCATTTTTGCTGATAATGATATAAATTAAGGCTGAACAAGACCACATGCCCACAACTAACATAGTTTTAGTTATAAACCCTGGTATCTCAAGCTCATTTCCTTTTTTCTGTACATTCACACAGTAGCCAGGTAAAATTCATTTTTTTAGATATATGAGAAAAATGTATGAATTATCAGACTCTTACGCAATGTTTTAAAGTCATCATATTTGCTGAATTATTACTCTGTCATATTTTGCACCAGCTAATGAGACTTTAAACACAGGCTTTCTGATCCAAACATTTTTAGATCAAATTAATTTCTTACTAGGGTGGCAATGTCTGTAAGCAGAATTCACCTCACTACAGTTTCCTAAGAGAGAGTTACTAGACAAAAGCTACTTGCCTCTTTTCATACTGCTGCTTCTCAATTAGAGGTGTTGTTTAGGTGAGCTTGCTGTTTCTTTTCTCAGCATCTGGACCTATGCCAGAAGTTCATAGGGATATAATTAAGGTCTTCACACGCCAAAGAGTGAATGAAAAACTCATGAAACATTACCGAGTAGTGTTTAGGGGCTAAGTCTTAAAGAAAGTCCTGCCAGGAATTGAGGAAATGATGCAAAGTCTGGAAGTGGTAAATACCTTCGGGATATTTTAAGAGAACCAGACAGATGCTCAGGAAACTGAAAAAATACCAGCATAGTAATTAGTTCTTATTCCTGAAGAGAAGTTGAATTTGGGAGCAATTCAAAATGAGGGGCAAAGGAGCATAGAGTGTATCTTATTCTTCAAAATATACCTGCAAGAAAGCTCAGCTGTCATGCCATATTAAACAAGTTTTATTATGTGCAGAAAACTGAAAGCACTAATCCGTTACATATGCTAACAACTTCTGCTGTACACTTTACAAGAACAGGCCATCAGAATGCACACAGGTTACATGTGGGATTTTTTTATACACTATATTCCACTATTTTCCCTAAACAATATTTTTACAATATTCTATGAATGTAATACTTCATGTAACCATTTAGGTTATGGTAGAACACTTGAAAAAAGATGTAATAAAAGCATAGTTTTGGTGGGTGAAACATGCAGCCATTTTTGGTTTTAACATTAAAAAATCTTTACACTCTGAGTTTTCCTGCTCATTTGTTAGACTTCAGCTACTACAATGTGATCAAGAGGTGATGGTGTTGCACTCCATACAGAATTAGTGAACTTCATGAGGAATGAAGTCTAGTAATTGAGGCAGGTACTCTGATTTCTCTGTTGGAAAAATAGTATAGAGAAGCAAACCATCTGCAAAAATTAATTTCGTGGAAAATAAATATTGGAAAGTTATACTGTTCCTTATAAATAGCTGTCCACTTGTAAATAGAGCTGAGCAGAATTACTGAAACTTGTTAGGGAGGTTGTTTAATGCATAACTAAGGTAAAACCTGATGTCAGAATATTATATTTTCACAAAATCTTTGAGATTGGAAGAAACCTCTGGAGATCACATAGTCCAACACCTTTCCTTGAAGCAGGATCAGCTAGAATAGATGGTTTATGTCTATGTCCAGCTGGAGTGTAGATGTTCCACATCTCCAGGAATTTAGACTACACAATTTCTCTAAACAAGCTATTCCAGTATGTTATCATTTTGCAGAAATATTTTGTTTCATAGAAATGGAATTTCCTGTATTTCCATTTGTACTTATTACCTTTATCTTCTCAATAAGTATCACTCAAGTGAGTTTGATTTCCTCATCTTAATTCCTTATCATCAGCTATTTATAAAATTTGATAAGATATCCCTAAACCTAATCTTCCCAAGGCTGAATCAATCCAGTTTCCTCACCCTTTCCTTGTATCTCACACACTCCAAAACCTTGATCATATTTGTGGCTTGTCATTAACTTATTCTGTAAGTCCACATCTCTTTTGTACTGGGAAGCCCAGAACTGCACTCAACAAACCAGTGCTGAACAGAGCAGGGATCACCTCCCTTAAGATGCTGGCAACATTTCTGCGGATGCAGCTGTTTTTCTTCTGTGATACAAGAGCAAACAGGTGGCTCACAGATAATTCAGTGACTAACAAGGAATATGTGCGTGTCAGAATTTCTGATCAGGTATATGATGTTGCATGTCATCAAATCATAAAATGGTCCAGGATCTTGAAAGATCATCTGGTCCAATCTTTTTTTGGGAGGGATAGCCTTGATGACATTATCTACTTGTCTAATGGCATCTTGACAACCTCCAGTGATTTCCATTTGTTGAACTAGATGATATTGTTCTCTGGCCATTTCTTCAGTGTGTCAGGATCCCTCTAAATGGCAGAACAATCACCTGATTAGTCATTAACTCCTTCTAGTATTGTATTGTCTTCAAAATTCTTGAGGCTGTGCTCTTCTCAGTCACTGAGGTCATTCATGAAGCTTGGTGCTTCATCCCTTCATTTGGAGCCAGTATTTACCCCTAAGGCATGCTGCTGGTGACTGGCCTCCAGCTGAACTTCATGGTGCTCATTACAATTCTTGCAAGTCTGGAAGTTCAACCAGTTTTAAGTCCACCTTACTGTGCACTTATCTGGTCCATACTTCATCCTCTGGCACTAGATCCCCTTCTCTGCTGGTGTCATATTTCATGTCTTTTTCTTTCTTATTTTTCCCTAGAACTGTAATACAGAAACAATAGAATTTGAAACCAAGAAACTGTTCAGAGTTTGCTGACACAGAAAACACTGAAATTCTTTGGACTGAGCAAAAACGTGTATTTTCCACAAATTCAAGAAAATATGCTTTCACTTTTTTTTTTTTTTTTCTTTCCTTAAGATCAGCTGCCCAGAATTATGTGCTCAAGCTCTGCTGAGATCCAGAAATTAAATGATGTAGGACTAACTGTCTCTGGGGTATAAAGTCTATTAGATGCAAAATGTCTTCAATGTTCATGAACAGAATATTGAATCAAACCCTCATGAATTCAGCTATATCACCTGTCCACTTAACATCGTTTGAGAATATGGAGGTAGTTGCTACTGAGTTTATACATCTTCTATTTATTACAACTGCCCTGAAAATAGTCTACTGATTGGAACACTTGGAGAGTTTAGGTTCAGTGCTTAAGAAGATTCAGATTCAAATTTTCTACTGTCTGTTCTCTAGGCAAAAATTGGCTAATATGTCCTTCAAATACATCTCAAAAATAATAATTCTATGTTCTTTCTGATGGGAGATCCTAAACAGGATATGTTAAAAGTATCTTCACCCCAATTCTTAGTCAGGGATGACTCGAGACCAGAATGCAGAAGTGACAATATGCTGTATGTGTTGGATGTGAGCTTTACCTCGATACAGAAATAGAGCATCACATCCAGCTCCACTTTAAAATAAATTTCAATTACTTTCTGTTTCTTAAAAAAAAAAGAAGGAAGCAACACCAGAAGCAGCAGAACATGAGGCTTGAATATACATATTTTCTATAAATTCAGAGGCTCTGGTTCTGGACATGTGGAACTTTAAATATATCCAAATCCTTACTATTTTCTACCTGATGAGATGTGGGTGCTTTCAAAAGTCTGTGTGTGATACCACTTCAGCTCCTGCGGAGTAGTAGCATTGACTTGGTAATTAAGTTTGACAAAAACAGGTTGGCAATAAGAAAGTAAAAGACTACGTGCTTAGTATCATATCAGTATTGTATCACTATTTTGTATTTTTTTAATGTGACTATTCAGTCCATATATATATATTTTTAAATGGCAGACATATTTTATTCCAGGGTTATATCAAAAATAAATTTGAAGTCTACCTTAAAAGACAATTGCATTCACCCAAATGAATAGCATTAAAGAATGATACTATGATACAAGCTCCTTCACAACAGTACTGATAAAAAGCTCTATAATCCAATATTGCCAGAGTACAGAAAATAAAGAAGCATTATACACACTACCTGTGCATTCATTAAAAATGTATAATTATTATAGAATTTTAAAAATTTAGAGGAATTTTAAAAAATTGAAATAATTTCTCTGCCGTATAATTCCTGCTTGCACTTTACAGAGCAGTGGATCCAGTGTGTTTAAAAAAAAAATGTTGTTTTTTTCTTTGTTTTTTTTCTTTCCTTAGGAAACTTAAAAGATAATTTTTAGAAAATTTTGTTTGGAAGGCACATTTAAGATCATCTATTTTCCCCACTCCTGCCATGGGCAGAGACAACTTCCGTACGACCAAGTTGGTCAAAACCCCATCCCTCATAACCTTGAACACTTCTCCAGAGATGGGACATCCACAACTTCTCTGGCAACCTGGTACAGTGTTTAATCACCTTCACAATAAAAAACTTCTTCCTTACATCTTATGTAAACCTACTTTCATTTAGGTTAAAGACTTTCCCCCTTGTCCTGGTAAAGTGCCCTGGTAGAAAGTCCCTCTCCAGTTTTCTTCTAGGAACTGGAAAACTCCCATAACGTCTCCCTTAAGCCTTCTTTTCTCCAAGCTGAACAACTCCAGCTCTCTCAGCCTGCCTTACAAGAGAGGTGTTCCAGCCCTCTGTTTATTTTCATGGCCCTCCTCCAAGGGGTCCATGTCCTCCATGTTGGAGGATCCAGCTTTGGATGCAGGACTGCAGCTGGTGTCTCCCTGAGCAGATTACAGAGGATGAATCACCTTCCTTGACCTAAATGCAACCTTTATTTTAATGCAGCCCAGGACACAGTTGGCTTTCTGGGCTGCAGGCACTCATTCCTGTCTCATGTCCAACTCTTCATCCACCAGTATCCCCAAGTGCTGTCCAATCCAGGGTGCAGCTGCAGGGTACGGCTGCTCTACGGCTCAGGTGGACTGCAGACTGTGCCGAGGGTAGGGACAAGGATCAGGGAGAGGCCCTCTGTATGGTTTCCAAAGTTTATTCCTGGAAGTTCAGTGACGGAAAGGGCAGACTCAACTCCATACATCAGATTATAAGGGAGAGGAGGTCCCAGGGAAGGATACAATCTTTGACCAATTGGGAGAAATTGGGGGTTGAACACAAGGCGGGGTGTGATGTTTGAACCAATAGGACACTGCAGGGGAGGAGAATAATTTAAATAAACCAATGGGGTTTTGAAGGATACAAAATTGATAGGGGAGTTTCTAAAAGAAAGAGGCAGGCTTGGGGAGGGATTGACATTCAATAGGAGGAGGACCAGGGAGCAGAGGGGCAGATCTTTGGAGAGATGGACAGCTAGGACAAAACCAATAACACAGGGGGGAAAGGAACAATCCATCAATAATAAAATATGTTATAACAGTATGAAATAAGAAAGATCACAAAACTGACTGCTAGAAATGCATTACAATTAAAAAACACACAATGCTACAGTGCTTCTCCCCGGGGTTTCTCTCAGTCCACTCACCTCTCAATTTTTATTGATATGGGGGATTTCCCTGATGCAGGTGTGGGACATTGGACTTGGCCTTGTTGAACTTCAGAAGGTTCCCATGGGTCCACCTCTCAAGCCTGTCAAGGTCCCCTTAGATGGAATCCTTTCCCTCCAGCACATCAACTGCAGAATACACCTTGGTATTGCCAGCAAACTTGCTGAGGGTGCACTTGATCCCACTGTTCATGTCACTGAGAATGGTATAAAACACAATTGGTTCCAATAAAACCCCTGAAAAATACCTCACTGGTCTCCATTTGAGCATCAGGCCATTGACCATAGTCTTTGCGCGTGACCATTTTTCTCCACTGAGAGGCCCATCTGTACATGAAAGAGAGGAAATTTACTCGATCCTTAATGTTTGATTTGTCTGTTCTTACCCCAGGAAAGACCCTTGTACCCAGCCAGGCTGGGGACCCTTCACTGCTCAGCCTTGCTGGATCAGAGGGCAGCCTGACCGACTTATTCAGAACAAACACCAACAACTTGAGCAAGACCCCTCAGCAAATTCCTATGCTTTATTCAAGTATGTTACTTGTGATAAATAGGGCCAGGAGACCAGCTCCTTTAAAAGGCTTTTATTAAAGACAGCTCTGGGTAGGGAAGCCGAGGGGTCACGCACACCGCCGCTGCTCCCACTGGAGAACGCTGAGAAAGAGGAATGCAGCTCTGTCTCTTGGCAGAGCTGGGGCTTCCATCCTCAATATTGGGTCGTAGCCCAGGGGTACCCTCCAAGCTGGGTCCTATCAAAGTTATGGTGACAGGACAGAATCTGGCTCTGGGCAAGAGTGAGTGACTTAGTGTGGTTCTGGTGGGGTAAAGTCAAAGTTCATGTGCTGGTTTGTTGTTTTGAGAGGGTTCATAGAGTTCCCACAGCCTCTCATTTGAATTCAGTCCGGGTGCAAGGCCTCCTGGGAGCAGGGGAGCAGGGGAAGTGGTTCCCCACGGGAATGGATACAAATCTGGGGTGAGACAGAAAGGGGTACAAATACAGAGTATGACGGGGAGAGATACAAATACAAGGTAAAATAGTAACATCTAACCGTGACAACTAAAGGCAAGTCTTAGGATTCTAACATTCAGTGTTTAACAACAGACTGACACGGGGTACAAATAGAGAGTATGATGAGGAGAGATACAAATACAGGGTAAAATAGTAACATTTAACAACGGCAACTAAAGGCAAGTCCTAGAACTCTAATATTCAATGTTTAACAGGCCAACACTTCAAATTAAGACCTTATCAACTTCATTAACATCAACTACCAATTACTACTCTGAAAAAGAGCTCTCATCTCCAGGATTTCATTCCTCACATTACCCATTGCTATTGACCAGATTTCCTTATTAATTGTGCACTTTGAGTTTCCTTAGATGTTCATCAACCTGGGCTGTACCTAAAGGGAAGCAGTTCTTCATTCTTCTGGTTCTTGTCTTTTTAGAAATATAAATTCTATACTTCTAATGAAGTATGCCTTATATAAAATCCAAGCATGCCTTATATGAAATCCAAGAAGAAAACAACAGGAAAATAAACATCAAGGTGTCTGCACACCATAGACTGTACAGCACCTTTAACCTAACAGCTTGCCCCAAAAAGATATTTTTCTTCTCCCTCTTGAATGGCCTCATCCTCTATTTTTGCCAACTGGTTCTACAATAATAGTTAGGGTTGTTAGTGTCTGCCTACCTGAAATAATTACAGGGTAATTATCCTTACCATACTGAACATGAGATGCCTGGATCAAAGAAAAAATTACGTATGATTAGACAGACAAAAGACAAAAGCACAAAAGTATAAGCAAAAGTCTTCTGGTTCAGAGGAAGTAAATGACTTTGGACTAGGCCTACTAGAAGATGAGAGGTCCCACATGCTGAGATTGCAAGCATGTAGCTTTTTAATGCTTACCCCTCCAAATGGATCACAGAGCTCTGTGACTGGTGTATGGGTTTCTATATTTTATCTGGCAAGAAGTAAACACAACAGCTCAGCATTCTGAGATTTCAGCAAGTGATATGGTGAACAGGAACTCACCCACAACTGTAAAGCAAGAAGTGTCACTTTCTATATTGACTCATCTTGAAGTTGTAACTCCAGTCAACTGGCCTTAACAGCTTCAAGTGCTATCCTAAATACAGTCTTCACGCTCCTTTTAAGATAAGAATGATGGGTTCTAGTGTTTAGTTCATTCACCCCGTATATAAGGTTTCTATCTGAAAAGTTTAAAATTCCATTTTCAACCTCACAATAACATGTCTTAACAACTACATTTCAGGTTACGCCGGTAACCATTTATGGCTGTTCTTTATCTCTCTTCTTGAAGCCTTGCCATGAGGGCAAATAAAATGAAACAAGATTCATCCAGGATTGGAAAAAGAGAAAGGTAAAGAAAGGTAAAGAAGCTATTCATCTGAAGGGCAGAGACTTCAATCTAAGTCCATGAATTCTGCATTACACAGCCACTGAATAAAATACAAATACACTTCAGGTTTCAAGGTTGGAACTGAATATTTGTTTGTCCTATGCACGGAGAGTCTGTAATTAAGATTTTTTCTTCCTGGAAAAATTGTTCTTTCTTGTAGATATACACCTTTAGCAGACATGATTTTTGAGTATCTCTGATCCATCCTAAGCTAAAATACTGTGGGGAAGGGCAGATGCAATGTTCTTGAAAAAACAGAAATGGGAGAAAAGTCTTGGCAAGATAATATAAAAATTTGGGTCACACTGTGTTTTGCCAGTGAAATGTTCCTGAATGGTTGGGAAGGCTGTTTCTAAAACAGAAACAATCTATCTTTTCTATCTTTTCTTTCTAAGTGTTAGAATTTCTGTTTCAAAAACTAGTTTTCAGTTCAGAGAGATGACATGCTGAATCTGAAATTTGAGCAAACAAGTGTTGAAGATTAAAATGAAGATCTGTCCTTAACATTTTATTTTGAATGACTCTAGATCTTTATTGCCATTTTAGATTTTCTTTATGAAACGCCTTAATGGTCCTAGAACTACTGAGTGTACACCGCTGTACAAGGTTTGTGAAGAGTACTGAGTTATCAAGACACTTCTTTTATGTACATTTCTGCTGAAATCTAGGCCATCTATATCAAAGTTCTTTATTTATACTATCTTATAAAACCTGTGATTTAAGTTAACATTTCTGACTCTAAATTACAGTAGGGCAGAACAAAACCTCAAACAGCAAGGTAAAGGCCTCAGAAGGCAAGCAATATCCTTAGGCAGATTCTTCAGTTCCCAAGGATTCAAATATAAAATGTATATGCTACACACAGAACCCTTCCTCTCTTGTCCTGCTCAGGATAAGCTGGTGAAAGGAGCCTCTAAATCAAAAAGTCAAAGTGCTCAGTTTGGACATGAATTATATTTAGATTCACCCATCAATATAAACATATCCTAAGTTCATTATTTGAGCTAAATTTTGGTCAATATGCATTCCAGTGTCAATGAGATTTTCACATGGAAGTCCCCAGTGAGTGGAAAAAAGGGACTACTAATATTCATCTTTGAAAAGGGTGATAAGGAGGCTCCATGAGAAGTACCTTCCAGTCAGACTCACCTCAGTGCCCAGTAGGTTAATGGAGTATGTCAAAGGAAGACAGGGAATGGATCAGTCAAGAGACAGTCAACATGGCTTCCTCGGGAGTAAATTTTACCTAATACATTTCTACAATAAATAGAATGACTGTATCAATGGAAATACCTGCAGATAACATTTACTGGGATTGATAAAGATCCTTTGATAAGTCCTCCCCCAATAAACCTGCCTCTAAATCAGAAGCGTATGGATTTGATGGATAAACTAATTGATGAATATAGAATTGGCTGGATTTTTGCAACCAAGGAGTTGCAGTCCATGGGTCAATGTCCAAGTGGAAACCAGCAATGAGAGGTTTCCTATAAGACTCTGCAGCAGCACAAGTATTATTTAACATATTCATCAGTGAGTGACACAGAGTGTCTTGCTTCTCAGCAAGTGTGCTGACAACATCAAGTTGTGTGGTGCAGTCAGCACGGTGGAGGCAAGTGATGCCATCCAGAGGGACCTTGACTGGCTTGAGAAGTGGGCCTGTGCACCCTCATGGAGCTCAAAAAAGCCAAATGAAAAGTTCTGCAGTGAAATCCTCAATATCAATCCAAACTGAGATATGAATGGATTGAAAACAACCCTGAGGAGAAGCCCTTGGGGATACTGGTGTATCAGAAAAGCAGAGCAACCCCAACAAAGGGAGAAATTATGCATCTGACTCCATGATATCAGAAGGCTAATTAATTACTTTATTATACTATATTATTCTATACGATATTAAACTACATCTAAACTGAATCTGCACAAGCAGTGAACTCCACTTAACTGACCAGAATCTCGTGACTGTCAGCCAACAATCCTGACACACACACACACGTGGATTCAATTGGTCAATGAATCAAAACACTCACACCAGAAACCAAATACCAATTCCCTTCAGGTAAACAATCTTCCACAATGCATTCCACTTGTGAACAACAAGAGGAGCAGCAATTGAGGTAAGAATTGTTTTTTCTTTCTCTGAGGTTCCTCACTGCTCTTCCCAGAAATATCCTTTGGAATTTGTGCCTTGCTTTTCTCTGTGATGAGAAATATGGCCACACTAGTGGATGAGGAGTTGTACATGTGTGCCTGCCTGTGTGTCAGACTGTCACAGCCCTGTGTCCTGGGCTGCATCAGAAGAAGCATGGCTGGAAGGTTGAGGGAGGTGATTTTCTCCCTCCAGAGAAGGGTCACAAAAATGATCAGAGGACTGAAGCACCTCTCATATGAAAACAAGATGAGTGGTGGGGTTGTTCAGTCTGGAGAAGAAAAGGTTCCAGGGAGATCTTATAGCAGCTTTCCTAAAGGGCCCTGTAGGAAAATTGTATAGGGATGTTTTACCAGGGCCTGTAGTGACAGAATTAGAGGCAAGGGTTTAAAAATGAAAGAGGGTAAGTTTGGATTGCACTCAAAATGAAATGAATTACAATAAGCGTGGGGAGACACTGGACAGATTACCCAGAAAAGCTGTCAATTCCACCACCATGCAGTATTTCAGACCGCACTGGGTGTTTGAGGTACATAATAAGTGAAAAATGTCCCTGCCCATGGCAAAGGGGGGAAACAAGATGATCTTTGAAGGTCCTTTCCAGCCAAAACCATTCTATGTTCTATAGCATTTTTGTGAAATGGGCCCTTTTGATAATTATGGTCCATTGAGTTCAGCTTCATGACAGATCTTAAGAAGTTTGATGCCTATCAAGACTAACCCCTACTGTGGACATGTGCAAAGTTTAATTCCATCACAGGTAATAAAAAAGAACGTAAGTACCCCTAGTATTCAGTAGTGAATGACATGGGGAATTTAATCACAAAATTGAACCTAGGAAAAAAAAAAGTTTAAATCCCTTACTGGATTTGGCTATTTATATCTTTGTAAATTACAGGGACATGCAAAATGCTCAGACAGCTTTGGTGAAAGGAGTATGAAAGTGGAACAGCACAGCCCATGCCAGTTTGTTTCAATGCCAGAATTCTAAACTCTGAGTCCAATCCTCTGGTATTTTTTCCAGTAAAATTTCTAAAATTTCTGCATACTTAGTAATGCCAGGTTTCAAATATCTTGTAGCAATAACTATTTCTGTTACAGTCCAAACACTGAAGGATTTTTTGTGACTGTGGCCACACAGCAATAAAGCTTTCACTGTTGCTGTCATAGAGCTCTTAAAAAAATTCAAGCCAGCTACTTATCATTCTGTTCTTTGTCTGGAAAACCATTAAACAAGAAAAAAAAGAAACAGGACCAGGAAAAAGGAGCTATTCCAAATGCTCTTGAATGATCTCCCTTGCCAGGGAAATGAGACTTTGGCTTCTGTGCACTTGGCTTGCTATTTATTTGCAGCTTTCATTTCTACACAATGAATAATGTTATGTTATGTAGAAATGGAAAAAAATGTAAAAAGCCAATTTTTAAATAAATATAAAATGAAAAATTTTAGAGTTTACATAATGAGGATCTGATTAGGATTCTGCTGAAATTACTGATTTATAGTTCAATATTTCTCTCCAGGTGTTGTGCATTTCTAAAAAGTCAGAAAGGGAGATAATGTGAAATGCTTACAACATATGCAAAGCTAATCAGACACTGGTTTCCTATGTATTTTAAATGCAAATGCCTGGAAGGCTCATGTTTGTGTGGCAAGAGAAGCTTCCACAAATAAAATATCTTGTATTAACTTTCCTTATCTTTTTTTCCAAAATATATATTCCCCCTCCCAACCATTCACCCCCAAAAAAAAAAAATAGGAAAAAATTACTGTGTGTCACTAAGTGTATGAAGAGAAGATTTCACACTGCTAGCATAATGTTCACAAAATCCTACTGATAAATACATGTAGTAGGACACTGAGATAAATACAGAATTTTTCCAGTCCATCTGGAAATTCTGATTATATTATGTTCTCCTGCCCCTGACTTCTTGTAAGTTTCCCTCCCTTCCTGCCTCTCTTCCTCCTTTCCTACATCCCTTTTGCTTCCTCTTCTCTTCATTCTTCTTTGGAAGTTTTAAAGGGAAAGAAGGAAACAATGCAAGAAGCAAACCTGCCAGTCGTGTCCTGGGCAGCATCACAAGAGGGGTGGACAGCAGTCAAGAGAGGTGATTCTGCCCTTCTGCTCTGTCCTTGTGAGATACCAATTGGAGCTCTGCATCCAGCTCTGGGACCCCTAGCATCAAAAGGACATGGACCTGCTGGAGTGGGTCCAGAGAAAAGCCATGAAGAAGATCAGAAAGCTGGAGCACCTGTCCTGTGAAGATAGGCTGAGAAAGCTGGGGTTATTCTGCCTGGACAATAGAAGGCTTTGGAGTGACCTTATAGCAGCCTTCCTATACCTAAAAATAGCTCATAGAAAAAAGATAGAGTGAATTTTTGTATGGGTAGACAGTGATAGGGCAAGGGGGAACAATTTTAAACTAAGAAGGAAGCAGATTTCTCAGAGAAGTTGTGGATGCCCCAGGGCTGGAGATATTCAAGGCCAGGTTGGCTGGGGACCTGAGCAACCTGGTCTAGAAGCTGACATTCCTGCCACCATATCTGACAATTGTTTTCTTGAGGAACTTAAGTGACAATTAGTTTAAACTTTTTTCATATTTTACTAGTGCAATTAAACAAGATTATCATATGGTTAGTGTCTCAAGTTTTCTTCATGTTTTATATTTCAGCAAAATAAGAATGATCTTTCACAGGGAAAATAAAATATTCCTACAGCCTGAGGGCTTTAGTCTTATATAATACTCATAACCTTCTGCAAACATAAGACATTTTAAATTTTCCTGGAAAAAGAGGAGAGAGACATAGAAGCTCTTTTAAAGACTGCATAAAGCAAGGTCAATATGGGGATTGTTACACCCTTCTGCAAAAATGAACTCATTAAAAACAACATTTTATTAGCTATAGAAATAATTACATCTACTTTAAAACTCTCTTTGTTAAATCATTAATTTTATCATATATCGTTGACTTTTTCCTCTCCAGAATGCCAGGGAAGAGTCACACAGTGAAAATACAACTACATTTATTTCAGTAAATACATGCTGTGTTCTGTGCAAAACATAAAAGATGTAAGAATACTGGCATAAACTATTGGAGAAGCAGAATGTATTATTATCAGAGTAGGAGACAAATATCCTTTTTTGTTGTTGCATATAATCTATATTGTTTTCCTAAAGAAAAACAAAAACTTTCATTTTCAAAGAATTTACCTACTACCATTAGTGTTAATTTTATAAATGACCCTTCTGTGCTACTGAATATTTGCCAGATGCAGTATAAACACCCCGGTTGCAGCACTCCTTCATTCTAAACTCTTTACTCCAAGAGAATTTAAACTCACATAATTTATCTGCCTAAAAAATTATTTAAATACTAGATTATAGATCTTCTCTGCTTTGTCAGTGCTGTGGCAAGTTCACACGCATGTGGTCAGTGCTTTGATAAGATTACAAAGTTTCTAATTGCAACAAATGAAACTTAAATATCTCTGTGCTGAACAGTTTATAGTTCATTAAGACAGCGTAGTACATCATAAAAAAAAAATTTTAGTTGAGTTTTCTAAGTTCTGTAATGATTGCTTTAATTGATGGCATACAGCAAGTGAAGTGAAACTGAAGGAACAAACTATAAATAGCTAAATCCTATTAGGAATGAATAACTGCAGCATTTGATTACAATTTTATCCATCCAGAAGTAAGAAGAAGAAAAGAATCAAGCATCCAAAATGCATATGATATATTGCAGTAATAAAGTCTAGAGACAGTTGATTGCTTCTGAGGTACTGGTAGAATGAAGTCCTGGGAATGGTATAAATAGAAGTTAAAAGGTGAGGGTTGTATTTTTTTCTTTTAAGTGAATGAACAGATATTGTGGTCTTTCCATTCACAATTGCTAAAATAAATATACTAGTTATGACTGCAGTGAATTTTATGTTGGCACACATTTTCTGAAACCTTTATTTCAGAGCTGGGGAAAATGACCTGATTATTTCCTTATGTGAAAAAACTACCCTTCAGTCTCCTTTTTGTCTTTACTTTGGTCCACTAGAAATGCATCAAATCTATGGCTGGTAAATGCATACTAACATTTTGTTCTAACTCTGTAGATGAGGCTGACAGTAAAGGTGCTCGTTAGTGTAACTAAAAATATCCTCCAACAGAATGGAAAAATTAGTTTTATACTTCCTCTTCTGTTACTGTCAGAGCACTCAGCAGCTATTTGTGTGACTGTTTTCAAGAAATCTTTTTTTTTTTTTTTAATAGAAAGCTGAATCTATGTATTCATACCTTCAGTAATCTCATAATTCTCAAGAATAATTTTGGCAACTAGTTTTAGAATGTAAGTGTCTATAGAAAAGTAGCTATTTTTACCAACGAAATTTGGGATTTCTAAGTCTAATTAGTGGTCTGGCCTAAAACCAGGTAAACAGTGAAATCACTCTTGTCACTTTTGGGAGCTAAAATCCCTTTACAAGAGTCAATGACGTGTTCCGGTAGATTGTTAAATGATAATGTATATCCTTGTAGCACAAATCCAATATAGCCAAAGCATTCATATGAAAATAACAATACAAAATGTAAATAAAATGGCATAATATAGGTATACCGGAATCATCCTTAATAAAGAAGGTCTATTCACTTTCCTCTAAAATCCATATTAGGGAATACAGATCAATGTCATGTATACAAAAAGTCTGTTTAATAGTCATAAAACCCATACTACTTCCCAGAACCACCCAGAAGCCACAAAGCTGTGAATAGTCCTAGAATGGTTTTGTTGCTTTTATCAGACTCTCTGTACCTTTTTAAACCCCTAAACTGAGCAAGGTGCAATGACAGTATGTGTTGTCCCTGTACTTTGACTGACTGTGTTCTCCATGGAAAGTGGGGACTTTTGTAATGTGAAGGGTTGTCAGTTAACCAAGAATGACCATCCTTTTTATCCTAAGAAAAGTGAGGAGGCAGATGTTTGGTCTTTAACAAATGTAATTCGTACCCAGAAGTGAAAGGATTTTTTTTTTTCTTTTAAAATATCCTAAAACTTCCACTCATTTATTTGGATAATTTGGCACAATGTAGCAAGAAATCCTTCATCTAAATTTTTAAAATAAAATTTCTAGACTATCCCAAATTAAGTTTTTACATATAAATAACTAAAAAAATTGAAAAAGAACATAACACATTATTCAACTACATAAGAAAAAGGAATAATAAAGTTCACAAACAGTGACTAAAGATAAAAAAAGTAGAATTTGCCAAATTCTTGGTAGAAAAGTTATTTGCTCGTTTTTTGCCATATTGGAAGTAATCAACAAGAAGAAGCACATATTTTAAAGATTATTTTACTTCTGTGACCTTAACTAAGCAAACTTTTTCATGTAATTCTTTTCTCCTTCATTTATGTGCTTAAGGTGTAGACTAGATTTTCTACCAATTCCATTAGCAAGAGGGAAGAGGATGTATGAATTTCTGTCCAATTCTTGCCTTTTATTTTGGGTTGGTTTCTCTGAGAATTATATACATCATAAAGATGCTCCTCTCATGCTTACCTTACTTTTATGTACCTCACTCTTTAGGACTAGTCTGTGTTATGCAAGAGACTTGGGAATGAATGTTAATATATCTTTTCATAGAATATATCAAAGAAATATAAAAAAATATATAGATAAAGATATTTTTGTTCTTAGAGATTTTTTTATTCCTTCCACTCTTCTGATAGAAGTAAAAACCTGAAAATATTCCAAAGTATTCCAAACAATTCCTCTAAAGTTTGCTAATTTTATTGTTAAATTTCTTTGAGTTTATGCTATGTTTTGAGGGCTATGAGGGCTATTTTGGTTATAAATCTTATAGGACCCCTAAATATACAATAGCTGTCTAACTGATCATATACTGTAATATTTTCTAGAGCCTTGAAGAAACTGGAGAAATTAGGCAAGCATCTGTAAGTATGAACTTTTTTTTTTTTAATTGGCTTCTTTTATTCTGCAGTGACTTGTTAGGTTAATGAAGAAGAACATTTATGAGAAGGGTTCCAGTAGTGAAATCTATTAATCACTTGAAAAAATGTTGAATGTAGGATCTTTTTTCTTTCTTTCATGATCATGAAATACCAACAGTATATTTGAAATTGTGAGAAAGTTTAATATCCTAAATCTTTGTAAGCAGAATGGGGAGAACTTGATCAGATTACCCGATACTCTTTAATTATCCTGTGCAATTATTTAATTATCTAGTACTTTCTTAAAATTCAGAAATAATTTATGAGGGGAGAGGTTTTTGCAGATTATGACAAATGAACTACTTCTAAGGCCAGAAGGGAATATTAAATCATTTATTCTGACTGCCTATATAGTGTAGGTCATAGAATCACTCTAATATTTATCTTCACACTTAGTATTTCAGCTAAAAATCCCTTTTAGGAATGCCCCCAGTCTTGAATTGAAGATTTCAGTACCGGATTTCCCTTTGGCAAGTGGTGAAAAATTCATTTGTTACCTAAGATAAAATACTATTTTGTGAATCTGCCTCACTGATTTCTACTATCTCACATTTGTTTTAAGTGTTAGTTTTTTTAATATCACTAATGTGGACAGCAACATGACCTATGTATTTTGGCTTTGAATGATTAACATATATTCTATAAGTGAAAAGCAACTTCTTTCAGGAAGAATAATCTTGCTTACAGGTTTGTTTTGTTTTAAAAATACTGTATCTCCAAAAATCTAAGTCATGAATATATCGTATTTTCTCAATGTATAAGTTTTCATCCATTTGATCCCAGCATCAGGGACTTGGTTTGGGCACTCTGCTGTGAATTACAAGGGACTACTATAAGTAAAAAGAAGAAGATTCTCAGGTGTAGTGAAAAGAAAATGTGTGCTCCCTACCACAAACTGGGTAAAACAGTGACCCTTGTTTTGAATCGCACACAGTGACAAGAGTAATCTCATGAGGGAGCATCAAGAGCAGCCTGTTCTATGAAGGGAGGCAAGATGAGAGTCAAAAATGAAACCAGATGGGTAAAGCAGTCATCTCACTGATAAGGAATCAGCAAGGTGCACTGGAAAAAGGTTCTTCAATTGCAATCAAATGGGGACACAAAAGCTTAATTTCACCAGGATCATAGTAGCAATCCAGAATGCTGAGCTCTAGCTCTGCCTTGTTTATGACATCTTAACTCACTGAGTTAAATTCCTATACTCAAAGTTATTTCAGCATTTGATATCTGCATGATTTCTGCTTGAAAAAAAAAGGAAGACTATTGTTTATTTGAACATAATATCCTTAAAATTTTTCCAGAGTTCTCTCTTGCAGAGAAATGTTGGAGGTTTTCTATACTTTTACACCTTGCTCCATTTTGGAATAAACCAATTGCATAATTTCAACAATAAAAAATATTTAGTCATGACCTTGAAGAAGTGGAGTGGTTCATTCACATGCATAAAGCTATTTCACTGGAAATTATGTAGCTCAGAGAAATTTGCAGCTGTCAGGAGCACAGTCAGTGTGTGAGCGTATAAGTACAGTGTAGATGATCAAGTGAGTCTTTGAGGTCTGTCTTTTCTAATTTAGCAAAGTACATGTAAAATAGAAACATCAGTTTGATCTACTGATGACTACACTTTTGGTCAGTGTAATGTTCAACATAACTGTGTCAGGCAGCAGTAGGTGCACTAAGGAGATAGATGAGTGTTTAACAGGAAACAACTGAGAACATCCTCTTCCAGAGAGAGCTGTAAATTCTCTAGGGTTGGTTTTGTTTCCTGACAGCAGTATGGCTAAACCATGTTTTATATATACCAATATGTCTTTACTTACGGATACTGGTAGCATTTTCATGAAATATACCCAACGTGGTCAACAGCTATTGATTCTACCATCTTTTCTCCATCACAACTCAACCCTGAGTTGCTTCGTCTTGAATTAAAGTCTACTCATGAAGTTTTCTAAAAGAGTGCTTTGACTAATAGCAAAAAAAAGATGAGGTCTTATTTAGAACCAGTACTGCATGAAAGTGCATGCTCACTACCCATCCCCACATTAAAGATATTATACAAATGTTGATGCTTTATATTCATACAGACTTCAAGAGTTTGCTCCCTATTTCAGGTTCATAAAAAGATTAGAGTTTGTTTTGGCATATTTTTCTCATGTGTTTTGTGAGATAATCTAAGATCAGTTGGGATTCCAAGGTAAGCACAGATAATTGCTCTGGGGCAGACATTCTCTCAAGCAAGCCTTGTAATGTTTAATTTCCTTGTCCTGTAGGCATGTAAGAACCAAGTCTCAGTTCCTGTTTCGTGAGTTACCGAATTAAATTTTCATGAGCTTTTACCAGTATAAGATTGCAATTATCCAGGCTTCAGCTAGTGTCTTCATTGCTGCATGGGTTTTGGAGCAATTTTCTTTTTTTTTTTCTTTTCTTCTAGGTTGTAATAGTACATAGTTTCCTTTCACTGTTATAATGCTTAAGAAAATATATTTCTCTGCTAATCATAACAGCTGACGGGTACTGATATGAGTTTATAACTGGCTTTGAACCAAACAAAGAGGAGAATATTTTCATGTGTTGCTTGTAAATGTTGTAAATGGTAATGAATAGCACTCTTTATAAAAAGAATAATAGCTGTTTGTGCGTATAATGATAATGGTAGCTATTTTTAAATTACTTGTATTTTGTCTGCCACAGTTAAAAGCAGGAAAAAGTAGGTTTATCTTTTTATTTCAGGAAGGTCTATGTGCCCCTTTTTGCAATATATCCTTTTCAGCATGCACCAAACACATTGCATAACTGGCATATGTTTCCCTCTGTAGGCATCACAGCAAGGAGAAAGGCATGAAATAAGGCAAGGAATAAGGCATGAAATACTGCTTTTTGAAATGAACAGTATAACATAAATGGTAAAAAAGTGTTAAATTTCTCTGGTTATACATTCCACTCTATTAAAAGTAAGGACAATATATGTGTGTATCTTATGTACTTTGTGCTAATTCAATAAGACCACAATGAAATTAGACTCGTACAGAATCTATTTTTAATATAGATTATGATAAAAAACTGGACAGACGATGTTGCAAACAGAAAAGAACACAATCAATTCAGTATCTTTCCATTGAAAGATATATTTGAAAGATTTACTTCTCAGAAATGTATTCTTCCAGAGCTGTCTCTGTTTGATGAAATGGTTATTTTAACACATTCTGAAGATTCTTCTATTAGATTTTTCTTTCCCTTTTCCTGTTTTTGAACCTCTCAGTCTCATACTATGGTTCAAGATTATTTAATTTTATTAGCTATTTCTATCATACAGAAAACTGCAGTGGCATGGTATAGAATACAGGGCGTACATTTTTTTAATGTTTCTGAACTGAAGTCTCAAGCTGTATGAAAAAATTGTGCACTAAATTCAATTTAAAGAAATATAATAGTAAACTTGTAAGTAATTTTGTGGAATTGTTGTTTTTTTCAAATGCCAGTAGCATTTTATTATTAAAAATCAATGTATTTTGAAAGAACAGCTGGAAGTATGCCTGCAGTGTGAGATTTTATGTTTCTCTAATTCTAAAGGAATACATTTTCAATTGTTCTTGTAATTTTATCTGGATCTCAGAAAAAATAAGAATTAATTTTATTTCTCTCTTTCCTATTTTAAATTTCTTATTTAAGTGTCAGAGACACTGAGCTACCTAAATAATGCTTTGCTGTTAATTTTACTTAATATGCCAAATCAGTTTAATTACAGTTTCTATAAATAATCTATGCAAAATACTTGCCTGGACAGAATGCACTTTTCCTTCTGTATGTGGCACATTTTAGTACTTAAAAGCATTAGAACAGATGTTAGGTGCCTCCTAAACTTGTTTTCAGTTTTCTTTTATTTATATGTTAATGAGAATTTAATTACTTCATGAATACTTAAACAACCTGAGGGTGCCTGATATCATTAGCTTGAACATGACAAGCACCTCAAGTGACCACATGGGAAGAATAAAATTGCTTTTAGTTCACTTGAAGACAGAAAGATGAATTCATTTCACCCCCTGCTATGTTCTACCTGCCACACAAAACTGAGAAAGCTGTGGGCACTGATTCAGTCTCACCTCAGTATGACCAAAAGTATCCGAGGAAGGAATATGCACCAAAGTGCATAAATTGTTCCTTTTCAATTTGCTTCATTGTCCTTTGATAAACAATCAGGGAATGTTTTTTACTCTGTCTTATTTCTTCTTAATAGTTTTTTCAGTCGAAATTATTTTCTGTCAAGTAAATTTCTGTGTTCCATTCTCATAAAATTATGCACAACATGCCCTACAGTGATCAAATTGTCCAGGATGAAAAACAGTATGGAAAGTATTTAACTTTCTATCAGGAAAATTGTTGCAATCAAATTATTATTTCTGGGCATTGCAAAGTAATAGATGGGTCTGACTCTCAACTGTGGAAAGAATAAAGTGGGGAAAAAAATTAAAATTTATTTCCATTACTTTAATGGAATAGGATTTTTAACAGTAGCTCTATTTTCTGTATGCTTACTATATAGTCTACAGGAACAAAATAATATTTCTGACACTTATGTTACCTTATTCATATGATCCTCCTTCTCATGATACACATAAGAAAACAGAAAGGTAATAAAAGTTAAAAAGCACTAAAATCACTAAAACTTAAAACAACAACAACAAAAAACTCCCTCTTTTCAGGGGGTGGAGGGACATTTGCCCAATCTGTTAATTAATTTTTGAAAGGGTTTATTTAATTTTGATTTAGATCCTGCAGATACTCTGTCTTCAATAAATTCTACTTCTATAAATGCATAATGGAAGAGCATGTCTTAAGTAATGCAGATACTTCCAAAATATATTATATGATAAACTTTAGCACCTCCCAGGAAGAAACATTTCATTTGTTCATTACTGTATCATATATCCATTTACATTCAGTCTTAATGATGCTGAAACAGTAGCTCAGCTAGGCATGACAACAAAGTTGGGAATAAAAAAAATATTCAAGGTCCTACACTGAAAGCTTTGTCTAATCTATTTTTCTCATGGCTGGGCAGGAAATGGGGAATATCAGAGCAGCTTAGGAAAAAAAATCAACCAACTGTTAGATGAAAGGGGTGGACCACAAACACACTGTAAAAAGAATGGTGATTTTACTAATAAAAGAATGCAAGTATTTTCCAGAAGTTAAAACCTGCCCTGAAGAGGTCATATTTGTCAGAGAAGCATTGAAGCATCAAGTCTGTCTCTGACCTTTCAAGCTTTATAAGAATAATATTCTCTTTTAATTCAAGTGCCTGGAAAAAAAAAAAAAAAAAAGCAGTGTGCTAGATACAGAGATGTTTTCTTTGATCATCAGACATGTCCAAGATCTTTAGTTTTTCTTTTCATTTCTTATTTTTTTTTCATTATGTTGGATGTCTGTTGCCCAGGCACTGGGCACATGGGTCCACATACCAAAGAAAATTTTTGTTAGCTAGGTCCATTAGATGAAAAGCTGTGTGCTTCTGTATGCATACAGAGAAACAGTTACCAAAAAAAGAGCAGACTGAAAAAAAAAAATTCTGAGGGATAATTTCTGAATATCTCTCAGGAACTGAATAGCTTCCAGAGCTGTCAGTCTTTTTGAAGCTGCAAGAACTGACAAAGTCAGAGCAGCAGAAACACCTGGATGTGTTCAAGGCTACTAACATTTACTTCAGTAAAATATTGTGTAGTTCTAACTGCATCCAAGAGGCAACAGCTCTGCATATTGCCTCTGCAGAGAGAGATTACGGGTTCCCATATATATGTCTCGTAAAACATAGGGCTCATAGAAGTATTTTCCAACCACTAAATAAGAAACTGTGGCACATCTTTGTGACCCTTGGCACCTGAGTAAACTGTTGGGGTAGGTTCTCAGATGATGATTCAGACACATTTCTATGAGTGAGAGGGGTCTGAGCTGTGAAGCAGTCAGAGTTACTGTGTAAAGTTGTTTCTATAAACAGCAGCTCAATAAGAGGAATAACAGCTTAATTATTATGAGATGTTCTAGTAAACACTGGTTGTGATCTGTCTTCACAGTGTAACCTTCACACTTGCAAATCATTCTGTGGCAGGTAGTCAGGGAGCAGAAATAGTGGGCTGCTCCTGAAGGGATGGAGAGCTGGTGGCCAAGGGCAGGGCAATGTCCTCAGTGACAGGCAGAAGATCCAGAGATCTTCCAAACAGCAGGAGCAGAGCAGGTCTGGTGCTAGTAAGCAGGTTCAGTCAGCAGCTGGCAGGAGGTTGTCTGGCCAATGTGTACAGGGCCCAAGGTATGTGTAAGATCCCTGCCAGGATTCAAGTCAATGTATAGGCAGAGCTCTATAGGGATCAGCTCCTTATGTACCCTACATGGTCAGACCAGAACTGTCCTGGTTCTATTAAGTACACATGCTCTAACAGCACATGAACAGTCAAAATCCATAGCTTCACATAAAATAAAGATTTGTTTTTTAGGATACCAGAGAAATCACTTTAATTTCTGTGTCATAGAGATATCTTGATTTCATACTTCATGGGATCTACACTCTGTGGAATGTTGCTCCTCTGCACCTTTTTGCCTGGGGAATAGGAATCACTCTCACAGGCACAAATGTAGCCAGAATTGCTCAAACTTTGTATCATAACTTCATTTTTCCAGGGAAGAAAAAAAGATAAAAGTCAATGATAAAATGTACCTTTCAGAATTAGGGTGTAAATTTGGTCTTATTAACCAAACAACTTTACATCTTTAAATGAAAATTCTGAATAGCCAGATGAAAGAGAAAAATTTTGAAAATATAAATGTGACTGTGGTCACAAGGGTTTTCAGGATGAAGAAGAGATGAGAATGTTGACTCCATGATCAGAAGGCTTGATTTATTATTTTATGATATATGTTACATTAGACTATACTAAAAAGAAATAGAAAGGAAAAGATTTCTTCAGCAGCTAGCTAAGCTAAGAATAGCAAAGAATGAATAACAAAGATCTGTGTCTCAGAGCAAGAGCCAGCTCTGCCATGGGTGGTCAGGAAATCCAAACATCCACAGGAGACCAATCACAGGTCTACCTGTTGCATTCCACAGCAGCAGATAACCATTGTTTACTTTTGGTTGCTGAAACTGCAGCTTCTCACAAGGAAAAATCCTAAGAAAGGATTTTTCATGAAAGATGTCTGCGACATATAAACATTATTTTATTAATATTAATATTTATTTCTATTGTTTTTATTAATATTTATTATATTATTTGCAAAGTGACAAAGATTTTTTCATCACAACAGAAACAACATGTTTATAAATCTCTCTCCTCTACTTACAGTGCAACAAGCAGTGCTCCATGAGGTATTGTTTCTATTCCCCCTCTGGCTGGGTATTTAGAAGAGATCTGAAACTTCAAAGTCTTGTCCTTCTAAAGCACAAAAACATAACACTTTAGGAAAATTTATGCTAGTAGGATTTGTTTGATCAAAAGTAGTGCTAATCAACCAGAATTCTCTAACAATCAATCAGGAGAAATAAGGACTTGAGGGACAAAATAGCTGCCAAAAAAGAGGTTACTGGAGTCACTTAGAGATCCCAGTATTTTCCACATATTTTCAAGCTTTATTTCTGAAGCACACAGGAGACCCTCTGAGAAGAGGGCATCTGAGCAGCAGTAAAACCTGTTTTGATGCTGCCAGAAATCACTGTGTGATGCTTCACCTCCTGTCCAGGTTGGGCACAGCAGCCTTCCTAGCCTTCCTGAAAGGTGCAGCAAGCAGCTGCACTTCAGCTAGTGGGGTGTTACATGGGGTCCCACATTTCAGGTGTAAGTAAGTGTCTGACACGTGTCTGGGTTTCTGTCATACTGGTGAGTACATTAGCAGGGGGTAGAGATCATCAGGGATGCACAAAAAAACAGCACTCACATCTACCCCAGGGAGAAGTGGGTTTGTTGTGTGATTCTGGGTTGGGGATTAGAAATTCTACAGTGAGTTGTGGAAAGGTTTTTAGGATATTGATCCTGAATGTGTAGTTCAATGACTGCTGGTTAATTGCATAGTGTTAATAAATCGATAGACCACTTCTATCCTGATTTCTTTCAAGCTGAGTGAATTGAGATTTTTTTTTTCCCCTGCAACTTACAAGCTAAATTATTAATGATTTTCTTAATTAATAATGCAAGTATCTGATATCCACAACAAAATTAAAATTATTTCAACTGAAAAAAAGAGTTTGAGAGATAGAATATGTCCATTTGAAAGAATCAAGCAGAAACCAAGAAATTAAAGCTATGAAATGTTATAAAAGATATGTGAATCTATAAAATATGACTGCTTTAATTTTCATGTTCTATGCCATTAAGGACAAAGGGAAGGTAAATAAAAAAGCTGTTTAATTATAAAATCCTAACTCTCCAGATGTTTAGCTACTTGCAGGTGATACACTTGTCAGCATTTTTCTCACGTCATTAACAACTCACAATTATTTATTTAAAAAAAAAATTCTTCCCAGGGTCCTGAAATTTCACTTGAGTGACCTTGGACTTCCTCTTGCAATGTTTTTGGTAGCTATATAAAACAGCAGAAGTGGGTAATATTCCAAAGACTGTGCTGATCAGATCAAGTCAATATTCTGGTGATTTTCCTGATCCAGAAAAAGTGGTCTGGTTCCTTCTTAGTGAACTTAAAATATGGGTGAAGTAGC
The DNA here is from genome assembly GCF_023055355.1 of Agelaius tricolor. NCBI lineage: Eukaryota > Metazoa > Chordata > Aves > Passeriformes > Icteridae > Agelaius > Agelaius tricolor. The sequence goes on along the minus strand of NW_027269267.1, from coordinate 50,305,194 downwards.
AGCAGTACTTTTTCCACTGTGTTTTAAGTGTGCTAACATGACACAGTATTTTATATATATAATCACACTATTAATATTTATTAGTAATATTTCTTTGCTTGGGGCTATGACACTTCATCGTCTTTGAAGTTCCAAGAAGATATCCTAATGTCTTTGAACTCAGCTGAAAAACCATTGATTTTTCAAGGTTTAGGATGACCCATGAAGTCAGCGGAAGCAATGTCCTGCACAAATCCAAATTGCCATGATTTCAGAGAATTCAACTCTCAGTTTTAAAATTTCTGACTCAGTGTTACAAAATAGTTCCTTTGGTTGCAGCGCTGTTCTTGTCCCTGAATGTTTCATCCTATTATAGAGAGCTTTATAGTAACATTTCTGCTACTTACTTAAGGATGGCTGGGGTAGGGGGGTTGGGGAATAAGAGGGCAGGGGATGTGGAGGTGTGGGGGCAGGGAAATAAAAAAAAATCATAATTACACTCTCCAACTGCAAAATCTAAGGATTTGATTTGGTTGCTCTCTGCCAAAATGAAAATAAACAAGAAGTCAAATAGGTATGAAATTCTTCTCTGTAAGTTGATCGCCACTAAAAGAGAAAATGACCTCATTTTCAAATCTATTCTGAATGTTATTAATGTCCATGAATGTTATTAATTCCCCATTGTTTGATCATCTGTATAACCGTCAGGTGAAATGCACTGCTTCTCCTTCTTTCTCCTATTCTCCCTGCTGTCTGGAGGTTAGGGAGCTTTCTTGTGAGCAGGAAATTACCTTTTGATCTTTTTGAATAGATCATGGACAAGTTCTCTTAGCTAAATGGTAAAGCAAAAATTGGGTTTTTTACACTCATTTTTATTTCCATAACATAATTGATTTCATGTCATAATTGACAGTACATTCTTCCACCTTAAAAAAAAAAAAAAAAAAAAACCAAGCAGAACAACCATGTCAGTAGTTCTTGAAGCAAGTAACTATACTTTATCTGCGATGATTGAGTGTATTCTATTCTGTTTTCAAAATAAAAGCTTGGCTTCTGCTTATGGGGAGTTTATTAAAATTTTAGAAAGTATAATGGCTCTAAAAGTGGTACATGTGCATCCCCTTGAAATATTAACAGAATGCAATTGACCAGGAACACTAAGAAATTTCTTTGTCAAAACTGTAATACATTTTACATGAAGCTATTATAATTAAACATTATTATAGCTGTACTAGATTTTATATACTGATGATTTTGTTTCTGTAATATTGTGATAAAATATTGTCTTTCATTTGAAATAATTCTTGAGAGGCTTATGTTTTAATAGCCAAAATATATAGGTGAAGTTATGTAATTCCCTGACATCAGAAGTGGCTTTTAACTTGAAATAATCTGAATGAAAAAATTAAAAGTTTTAAATTTAGAAATTTGTTTATAGTCAATTTCTTGTAATAATGTATTGACTGTACCCTGACTAGATGATGATATTTTTTAGAGAAAAAACCTCAAAGAAATTAAAGGAAACATAGAATAAATGCTTTTAGAGAATTAGGTAAACAGCTAAAAACCCATCAGCTAAGAAGATTTACACTGGGATGTAAAAGCTTGCTCTTCTCAAAGTCATATTTAGCACCAAAAGAGGAGACTAACTCACTCTATTTTCCAGGTCTACAAGAGAGTTATGATGATTTCTGTTTCACAGGAAATCTTCACACTTCAGAAAGGAATTCTTAATAGACAACTTGAAAAATCAGTGTTTAGCATTACCTTATCTATTTATCTTAACATTATGTGTAACAGCCCACTCTTAAGGTCTGGGTCATCTCCTTATTTTAATGGGAAGATCAAAACAATTTATTAAGTTTAAATTTATGAAAATCAGGCACTGCCTGCCTCTTTTTTAGCCAGATGTTAACAATCCAAAGAATAAAACAGGGAAAATCAATTTTCATTAAGTTTTTCTATATATGTATACATACTGTAATCAGGTGTGTACAGTACTAATTTATTTGATCTGGAAAAATGTTAGCAAACCCAGTACATATATTTTAGGCCTTTTTGAAAAAATTACTAGAGGATATTGCTTGCTGGTATATGCACACATTGCTTGTAAAGGCAGAAATATTTATAGTTCTATGAAATAGTGGGGATTTTTCCTCCGTGGCTGACATATTTGTATTTAGGTTGTCTTCATTGGCTTTCTAAATCAGGGGGAAGACAGTTTTGTCTGTCAGAAATATAATTTACTTATTTCTCATGGGAAAAAAAAAAGATCTATGCTGAATTTAGATAAAGTAGTGGGGTTTTTAAAAGTCATGTTTAACCGGTTTATCTGTTGGGTATTTGAAGTGGTAATGACCATTAGTGGCAAAATTCTTCATTCAAGTTCACACTGAATACTTCTGTTCAAGGAATGATTGTGAATGTGGAAAAGAAAGAGAGGACATCAATTTGTTCAGGAAAGATCAGATGCACATCACTGCGCTGTTCTCCAGTTTCTGTTGTGTCTCTTCCATTTTCTTAAAGCCACATATGACAAAAATGAGTAATGTAGGAAATTTATGACAGTGTAGAAAGATTCTGGTAGCAGATATCAAAGATATGACAATGTTGACATTCAGGATTCACTGTGGGCACTCATAAAAAATTGTCCAGCTGATAAAAAAGAGAAAGAGAATGCATTAAGAGATCTTTTACTGACCCAGTAAAATAGAATTATAAAGACCACTCTTGTGATAAATTGTTCTTAGATTTTAGAAAATTTGAATTTTCAAATGAATGAGGAAAGACAGATTACATTTGCTATAATTTTTCTAAACAAATACAGGGTTTCCACAACCTTATAATATGTAAACAAAAATAATAATTAGCTGAATAAAAGTTGTAAGAAACCTAAAAAATGTTTAATTATTTGGATTCAATATTATGAAGGAATTTTTTTGCTGTGTGGGCTGTGGTGTTGGAACAGGCTGTCCAGAGATATTGTAGGTGCATCATCCTCGGAAGTTTTGAAGGCCAGGTTGGATGGGGCTTTGAGTATCCAGGTCTAGTGGAAGGTGTTCCTGCCCATGGCGGGGGGATTGGACCTAGATGATATTTAAAGTCCCTTACAACCCAAACCCAAGATTCTATGATGCTCTGATTTCTTTTAGCTGAGTGTCTTTGTTGGTCAGCCTGAAAGCCCCATAGCAGTGAAAGGTAATGACGAAAAAGCTGTTCTAGGGAGGAAAAAATGATTAAAAATCATTTAAGGAGTAAAAAGATTTCTCAGTAAATCTGTTAAGTAATCCATAGGATACCTAGTGAAAAGTGGGAAAATTGCTTTGTGTGGGGTTTTTTCAACCTGCACTTTGTTTTCAATACATTGTTGATCTTTGTGTGCATGTGCTGGGGGAATTCTGGTGAAAAGAAGTGGGATGAGTCCTGCTTTCAACATTACCTCAGTTCTCTTCATTTTCAGTGTCAAAATATATATATATGTATAAAGTTCAAAATTAATAAAAATGGTACCCTCAAATATATATCAAAACAGACACCTTTAGAATGTGAATTCCTCTCTTCCCTTGGCCCCTGATGACCACAGAAGGAATTTATTTTTAAATGGTCAAACTTCCTTCCAAGGAATCATGCCTCTAGATTCTTAACACTCAGTCCACGGACCTGCTATTACTAAAACCCAAGTACCCCCAGTATTGGTCACTAGCTAAAGTATTACAATTTGATTCAGGATATCTGAGATTGTAGTCAAACTTTGAAGCCTTCCTGAATACCTATCTCTGAAACAAATTCCGGGTGTCGCGGAAAACAATTGAATGAAAAAGAATTAGAATCTCCATTTGCTCAAACTCAGAATATCTCATTCACATTTGCTCTTCAAAAGTGCATAAATTAAAAGCAATAAGAATGATTCCAAGAATAGTATGACAGTATTTTCTAGCATGATGTTTGGGACAGAAATTACCACTGCTTTCACTTGAAGCAGGACATGATAAACTAACTAATTCTGACTGCACACTTTTCATAAAGATTTGTGTTAGATCCTTCTGTTCAGAAATATAGGACTTCATCTTTCTTCCGTGCCTTCCATTGCCTTGGCTTAGCTTTTCTCCCTTTCTTCTTCCCCTCTTGTCTCTTGAGTCAGATAGGTTCAGGTACTGCATTTATACTCATGAAAATTGCTGGTAATGTTTGCTGTTTCTCATTGGAAAAGTATGTTATTCATAGCATTAGAGATCTTTTTAACACTTCAATGATGAAAAAAAATCTTTTATAAGTAACTGAAAAAATACAGCTACAACTTTTTAGAAGTGCTTTCTGGAAAATTCTTTATGCGATGAGAGTGTTTTGAAGAAGCCTTTAATATACAAAAACTGACAACCATTTGGATAAAAGTGATTAGCATGGATTTGAACTCCTACTTCTGTCATTTTTTTAATGCGAGACTAGTGTGATATGTATTATAATCAATTTGAAATGATCACACATAATTTCTTACTAATTTACATTCCAATACTTTGATAAAATAACAAACTGTATATGATGTAAACAGAGACATATAAAATAAAAGAGAATTAAGAACTTGTACTCTGAAGACAGAAAGTACAGTTATGGAGCCGCAAATAAAATGACAGACTGTGACATGCTAATTGCTAAATATTTCTTTCTATTTAAACACAAGCAATGCTAGGAAATGGCTGGTAGTTTCCAGCTGACATTTCCATTTCATGCTTCATATTTTGTTTTCTGCTCCATCCATACATTGTTTCTAACCAAGCTATAATTTTTCAGTTGTGAGCCCTTGTAAGAGAAAGTAGTCTAAGAAGCAGAATAGTGTATTCCATGTATTATATAAATGAAGAATTTTCTAGAGCTCAAGTTTCTCAGAAGGATTGACTTTTGGAGAAAAATTATTTGCTTCATTTCTGTACCAATAACCAACATTAAGTAGCTTAAGAATTTACTTGGTCCTGCACTGTGAGTGGAGGACCTACAAATCCTTTCTAATTGGTTTCAATTGTGATCTTGTAAGCCACAACTGCAGGTAAGGCAGTCAACATGGACACTCCATGGATCTGGTTTCCACTTGCACACTTGGAAAATGCATGTTTTGCATGTGGCAGTCAGAATGTCAGCTCTCATACAACAATGATAACCAGAAAAGGACCAAGAGAGTAGAAGGAATATGATGAATATGAAAATGTAAATATAAAGGTGTATCAAACAAATATAATGTGTTTGCCTGTTGTTGCTTGAGCTGAGTCCCCATTCATGGGGGAAAAGAAAGTTGATTTGCAGGTACTTAAATTCTTTCCTTTTTTGAAAGATTTCTAAATTTTCAAGATAACAGAGTCCTTTACTTTGTAGTGGATTTGAGCTTGATTTTTACCATAAAAAGGGGGTTTTCCCAATTGGTATATTTTTTGTCATTTCAGGAACTATAATTCATTGCATATTTTAAATGTATTCTACAGGTTAAAATAAAAAAAGCATTAAATTATAGAACCAAGACTGTGCTGCTGATGATAGAAAGAAATTAATATTATACTACTGATGACTAAAATGATAAATCTAATTCACGAATGTGTATACATATATTAAGGGAAGTTAAAATTTATGGGAACTTGGATATTTTTTCTGGATTTGATTAATGAATGTCAAACAATATATGTATGCAGAGATAATCTAAAATGGCTTTATTAATTTAGAGTATATGTATACTTGTTTTCACATATTACCATTCATCTGTCTTAAAACCTGTGTATACCCAATGCCCTTTGACCCTGTAACAAGGGTAAAAGTCTTTCACTTCTAGCATGAAGGTAATTCCAATGCCAAATGTGACCACTGTAAATGTACACTGGTGACTGCTTCTATGCAGTTACATTATATCCCTTCCCTTCCCTTCCCATTACAGATGACAGTTTCTCCCATGGGTTTCTCTTCAGCATGTCTGAGTGTAGGTGTTTAACATTTTTGGAGAGCTTGTTAGCAGCAATACTATTCACTGGAGGAAAAAGAAGAGAATGGCCATCAAATCTTGTTTTGCACAGCACACACATTCATATCATCCCTCAAAACTCCAGGACAATAAGGAGACAAGGAAAGGTGTCAAATAATGATGAAGGGGCACTAAGCATAGGTACCAATATGATTATTTATTTCAAAAAAAGCCATAAAGAAAGCCTACAAATTGTGGCCCAGCAACTTCATAAGTTTTGCTTTTTTAATCCAAATCTCCCTCTAATGTATATGATATAGTTATGCTACTAATATTACGTTAATTTTAATTTGAAATCAAGAAACTGAGAAAATCATCCTTGAATCAATATAAAGAAAAAAATTGTCTATAGAAAATTGCAGAATGATTTTTTACCAAATTTAGGATTATGAGAGCATAGGTTAAAAAGCTATCCCTAACTGACGGGTGAATACTTGTTATCATTTGATTGCTTCAAATATCTACAAGAAATTCTTTTTAATGGGATGCATTTGCATTACAGAGATAAACAGTTAATGAAAATTAAGTACCCTTTGACATGCTGTCTGAAGTATCACTACAATAATTTTCAAGATGGCACTCCATAAAAAAGTGGCAATTATTTAAATAATATTTATCAATGGTGAAATAAAGGTATAAATCTAAAAATATATAATTTTAGAAGTGAAAGGATAGCTAATTAACAGAAACAGCATGAAATGTACATGATATGTACAGCAGAACATTTATAGATATAAAAGTTCTTCAGTGCTTTATGACTTTGAAAAACATGAAACATTTCTATATTTTGGTTTCTTAAATACTCTATTGAGAAAAATTTCAGAACAATAGTCCATCCATGTTATTGGTTATGATCATTCATCTGGCTTCATCTCATCAGTAATAAAATCTAATGCCCTGAAGGAAATAACACATCACAAATATGAAGCTGTCCAGCTCTGCAATATTAATCCATAGCTCTCAAAATCTTTACATCTAAAATTAAATGCTTACATTTAAAATTTCTCAGCCTTTATTTTTTTAAGGGTGAAGCAAGTCATTCTCCTTTCATTTTGATTGAAAAGACAGCACTTACTATATTTAGTATGTCTACTTTGACCTTGCGGATCTAGAGGTAGTTTGATGGTTAGTTACTAAACATCGCAACATTTTATCAGTTGATCCATTGTTAATTTAATGTAAATTATCCATTGTAAATTTATGTAAAAAACCCAGACTCTTTCCTATATGCTTTTTCCCAAAAGTTTCTGGGGCCTTTGAAATTTAGGTTGCTGAGAGATAAAAATTTTGCTGCTTCTCCTCAGTCAAAGTTGTTCTTTCAGTCTGTTTATTATTTCAATGAGACTTTGGTTGCCTTTTGTGGGGAAAAAGCAAAACCAAAAAACCCAAAACAAGTAATAGAACCAACCAACATTCCCCCCCTAACAATGCCCACCTTTTGTCCAGATGCCTAATATGAATTACTTTTCCCTTTAATATCTCAGAATCTTAATGGACAGACAGGAAAATTTTGGCTGATTTTGCCTAATTGTGTAAAGTTTACTTGTGGACTTACAGAAAACTACCTTTGCAAATTAACCAGGCTCCCCATTTGAGTATATTATGATACTTTTCCCAAGAAATTAAGAAATTAAATTTGGATAGTAACATAATCCTTCCAATGCTTGATTTTAGACCTCTTCTTTTTCTCTTTAAAATCCTTCCACTATTATGTACATCTCATCTGTCTACATTTAAGGTTTCTTACTTATACAGAAGATACTGGTTGTATCATAAATAGGAGTTTATACTTTTTTTCTCCTTATTTGCTTTTTTTGTTGTTTTGGGGTTTTTTTAACTAAATACCGATCTCGGTCTTTGCTGGTTTCAACTTCCATTTTATTATTACATTTTACCAGACATCTTTTCACTGCTGTGTAATAGGTCTGGCTAGTTCAGAACTGTTATATTAGCAGTATTGATATAATGAATACATGAATACATGTACTTATGGCTGAGTAGTAAATTCCTTATTATGTTCTGGGAAAAAAAAATAGACAGCTTTACTTTCAAAGTATAAATTGGAGGTAAATCTCATCAATGATGAAATAAATTTAATTACCTATATGCAGATCTCTCTATAATAAATATAAAATAATTTAAAACAACTATTTCAATGGGAAAAAACGCTCTTTTTTTATTCTTATTTTATTTAAATCTATAAATGATGGCTAAATAATGTGTAAATTCATCCCATTCTGTTTTTTATCGGAAAAACATCACGTGGTGATTTATCTATGAACACAAAAAAAGAGGCTCCTTAGCAGTTGTTGGGCAGGTAGATAAATATTTACAGAGAACTAAATAATATATAAAGGAAGTGTTAATAAAGGCTATGAGAGCAGATGGAAAAAATTACTTATATGGAAGCACATTCAATGTCCAGTGACTATGAATCTGGTAAAAAAATCAAAAGAAGTAGCAAACCAACAAGATACTCTTTTCTGTGCAAAGCTTTTAGCACATTAAAAAAAAAAAAAAGCTAATTAAATCTTGTGAAAAATAAGACTGCAGAAAATTTTTTGCTCATTCAACAGAGCAAGATTTTTTTTATATTTATCAAATATAATAGGCATAAAATTGAGTTTGAATCAGAATCTCTGCATGCTGGACAAGTGCCTTTCCAACACTGCAGAAAAAACCCAACATACTAGGAATAAAGCTGGTAAAAAGCTCATAATGTAAAAATTAGCACATAAAACCTGCAAAAGTAACCAATACAATTTTATATTCTCATGGAGAGAATATAATCCTTGTACAAGTGTATATTTTATTTATTTTTCATTTTATTTTGAGTCCATCAATTGTAAGCAAGTACTTTATTGCATACATGAAGAAATAACAAGAAAATGCAATTTTTAGTCTTAATGGTCCAAATGTATTTAAAAACCCCAGGTATAGTAATTATTAGATAGTCACAGTATCTCTTGAAATTACCCAAAATTTCTTTCTGGAGCAATTGTAGATCCCACACAGTGAGCCAGAAGGAGATAATGAGATGAGGGTTGTAAAAAGGTTGGTGTCTGAGTAGATGTAGGTCAGTCAAAGAATTACCTGAAGATGTGTCTGCTCAGAGGATTATCTCCCAAATATTCATCCTGCTTTGCATACAAGTTACAGATTCCACATTACAATAGAAACTGTGAAAAAAACCATTATTAACCTGAGGATTAGAACAGCTACTAGCTTCTAAGTCTTCTAACTTTCTTTACTAATGAAATTCTGAGTCACTTGGTAAAAAAAAAGTCTTTTTCTAGGGGTCCTCAGAAGCTGGATGACATGTACAAATTTCAGAAGAAATTGAGAGATCATCCTGATGAGATGATAAGGAATCCATCTACATGCAATTAAAGCACAGACATTTGTATTGAAATTGTACTGCTATACAAGCAGCAGCAAAATCAGGAAATAGGAATGAAGGACATCTGTGAGTTTACTAGCTTGGCTGGTTTTTTTTATTCACTGGAAAAGCTTTACTACTTTTAAACCATGTATTGTCTGTGGGTTGGATGAGTGTATATATAAGCACATAGAACAAACAAAAGAAACTGTGATGACCACTTCAGCTCACTGATAGCCCTCAACACCACCTCTGGTCTGGATTTTCCATATGTTTAATTGCAATATAAACTCATTTAGACAGCAAGAGTCCTGACAATCACAAAACACAGAAATTCAGTCAATACACAAATATGAAGAGATGCAAAACATCAGCAGTGAGCAAGAAAGAAGACACCGTTAAACAGTGTAGGCAAACAACAGCTCTTTTTCTTGCCACGACAAGTGGCCGTATATATGCGAGTACCAACCCAGAAAATTCACAGCTCTCTTGTCACTCTCTAGTTTGTCCCAGTGACTGAACCCCACCTCTCAGGAGGCTCAGTGCTCATGCAGCCACGTGTTTGGCCAGCACATGCCCTGCCAGACTGCATGCTGGGCACTGCAAGTGTGTGCCAAGCTGCACCTGCCCATGCAGACGCAGTGTATGCCTCCTCAATATTCACATCTATTCCATTCTCACTGTGTCTGTGCTGTGAGGACCTGCCATTGAAGACTTCAGGCAAATAGCATTGAGGGCTGTGGAACCTGACAATAGATTTTGATATGAGGCACTTTGTGAAAAATTTCACTTACTGTATAATTTTGCAATACTTTTTAAAATCTACAAGCAAATTATCCAAAGCTACTTCAGGAAAAAAAAAACCAGGAAAATTAGCATTGGACAATTTCCACATACTGGCAAAATATCTCAAAAGATAGAAATTGCAGAAGTTGAAAGTATCTCCACATACATACATAAGTCTGAATATTTGCACCACAGTAAGGAAAAAAGTTTCTACCATCTGATTTTTTTTGTTGCCTTGTTTTAGTATGTATTTTTTCACTTTTGTGTGATTAGGGTTAAGGCATTTGTGTAACTTTTATACTTACATCAGCAGTTATACCATTAGATTAAAAAGGTTCCATAAACACTTTCACATCTTTGTATTAAGATTGAAGTCTGAGAAATTTTTTCTCCTAAGTATTTCTTGAGGATAAAATTCTTTGAGAACATTTTCAGTGGCCCACAGAATTAACCAGTAAGCAAAAAACAGAGTCTTTTGTGTATAAAGTATTGTACTTTTTTTTTTTTGCTGGATCCATTAGTTTCAAGGAAACTACACTAGCTGCGGCTTATAACTAAATTAAAAATTAAAGAGGTTGAGTTAGCATGATTTTGAATTTGAATTGCACAATATTCTTACTGCTTTCAAAAGAAAATATTTCACAGAAATATTCACAGAAGATTCACAGAAACTTCAAGAACAGAAAACGCTTTTATAAATTATGCCACCACGAGGGATTTTTTTGCTGTAATAATTTATAAAACATAGTCTTATGCTGTGGTGTCTTTTTTTTACCAATTATAACCATAAATATCAAGATAATTAGGAAGTGGGGCCAAAAAAAAAAAAAATAGGAAAAAAAAAAGACAAGAAGGAGGGTTTGAAAATTTATTGTAAAAAAATCCTATAGCAAGTACCAGAGGGGCTCTGACTCTAGTGAGATGGAGGAGAAGGACATCCAGGACTGTCATGGCTTAAACCCAGCTGGTACCGAGCTTCTACTGAGCTGCTCTGTCACTCCTCTTCCCCTGGTGGGAAAAGATGAGACTCATGGGTGGAGATAAGGACACTTTAATAATTTAAATAAATTAAATGAATACAACAACATCAACAACAACAAGATTCATCATTATTATTTATTGTTATTACTACTAATAATAAAACCAATAACAGCAATAATAATGAGAGTCAGAGAGGAATAAAACCTGAGGAAACCAAGTGATGCTCAATAGAATTGCTCACCACCAGTACCCAGCCAGTCTCCAAGCAGCAATTGGTAGACCCCAGCCAACTCTCCACAGTTTATAGACTGAATATGACATTCTGGTATGGAATACCACTTTGGCCAGTTCAGCTCAGTTTTTCTGGCCTTGCTCCCCCACCACAGCTTCTTTTCTGGCCTTGCTCACTGACAGAGCATGGGAACCTGAAAATACCATAACTTAGGGTAAGCAGGATCTAGCAACAACATAAACATTGGTGTGTTATCAACATTATTCTCATACTGAATCCAAATCACCACTACACTGGCTACTAAGAAGAAAATTAACTCTATCCCAGTTTAAACAAGGCCAGAAGAAAATTATATCAATTTATACTTTAATTTCCTAACATGAAAACCCAAATAATTGGGATTACATGATCAGTGCTGGAGAACAAATAGGAAAGTCCTTGAATGTCAGTTGTCTACAGGCACAGGATTAAAACAAGCAGGCAAACAAACAAGCAGTAAGTCATAGAGGATTTACAGCTTTGACCACTTTTTTGTCAACCTTAGTAAATGACTTTATCCTTTGGCTTGTTATCAAGAAACACAGCTGACTGCAACCTGTGAGATATTGGAACCTGATGATATAATGCCACAATCACTGTACTTAAACAAAAGTGAAGTGCAGAATAATTGGTATGAGTTAACATAAACATAGACCTATTCTTTACATAGCAGCTGATCAGATGAGAATCAGGTTCAAAGCTCAAAAGGTTTGTTTAAATCACATTATTCATTTTGAATTGCTTCAAATGATTTTAAGAGGCTCATTTTTTGTGATGTTTTTCACCTTTCCTCCAGGTTTGAGTGCATTTAATTTTGGCTAGTGAAAATTCAAATACTTCCATGAGTTTCAGCCAGGTCTAAATAAAACATAATAGCAGTCTGATCCACAACACAATGGAATTTATGCAAAGATTCTCTCTTTTTTTAAGGTGATCTTATTCAGAGCCTTGTTAATTTGAATATTTTACTTATCTTGTAAATAATTATATAAGTTAGCAAGATTTTTACAGGTACCATACATTTCCACACTCAACACAGTTGACATCTTATTGTCAACAAAGTTTAAACATAATTACCAAAATTTTATTCTCCCCCTCCCTCCACTGAAAGACCTAATCTGTTAAATTTAAGCAAACATATCAGATGCTACATTAAAACAAACAGTTTGGTTGGTGGTTTTTTTTTGGGTTTCGGTTTTGTTTTTTTTCTGGAGACATTGAAAGGCAGCTTCCCTCTTCAAGTGGGGGATAAACTTTATGAAGACTTAGTCTCTAAAATTCCAACATAAGGCAGAAGTTAGATTCTTTAATTAAGTGTTCTGGATCTCTAATAAATTGTAGTTGCTTACTGGCCTGTGAAAACAAAGAAAACAATTCAAATTTTACATTGGTAGAGTTTGCGTTTCATCTCTATAAACAGAAGTAATATGAAAATAAAGACAGTTGCATGAACAATAATATAGATAAGCTAATAAAAAGTACTCTAAATGTTAAAAAAATAAGAAGAAATTAAGAGAAACTATCAAAACTTAAGCTTTTTTGTGATACAGAAAAATTAGAACAGCTATACTGCAGATAGATTTAGTGAAGCCATTAGAATTCAAAAAATAATTCTAAAAAAAGAAAAACTATCACTATATTAACAAATCACAACTAAATTTCATAGAAACTGTTTTGATGTTCAATGTGAAATGATTTAATATATTAATGAAGTGAGCTTTAGAAATACTTTACTCAAACTGTTTGTTGTCCTTTCCTTCACAATATCATCAGAATGCCACCAATCTCTCAGTTGATTCTTGATATTCTTTCATAGTAATAAAATGTTGATATCTTTGAATAGTTAGCAGTGTCAGGTGCCTTCCTAATGTCTGATTGCCTGAAACTATTTATAGTTCAAGCTGTAATTCATCTACAATTATTACTGAGTGCAGAAAGAGTTGCAAAAGGTTTAAAATTTTTACAGACAGCAGGCTCATTATTTAAATTTTATCCAGTCATGTACCTTTTATTTTTGACTGAATTAAAATTTAAGTTTGGCATATACAAAGGTAAGTTTTCTCTCTATTGCTATCTATATCTGTATCTATAAGAACATCAATGTCCATGTTAATATCTCTGTCAATATTCATAATATCTATATCTATCTAGTCTGCTGAAGTAATCTTGTACTCACTCAAACAGGATTGAGAACACTTGTTCTTTTTTTTTTCCCCCCACATGTATTTTGGAAAGTGTTTAACACCTAATTATTTATCTTAAGCTATTTTTGCCTTTGATGCACTTGAATTTAAAAATGTTAGAAACATCAAAGAGTAGCTGGCAGTTTTGAAACCAAAATTTAGGAGTGAAGCTCTTGAAGAGGGATTTCCAAGGTCAACTTATGTTCCTAATTTCACAGAGTGAAAGAAGGGAAAGACAGGACAAGGTTGTCAAGCCTTGGAGATGTTGGAGTCAGTATCCCTCAAAGTGTTCAAGACATCTGAATGTGGCACTTACGCTATGGTCTAGTTGACAAGGTGGAGGTTGGTTAAAAGTTGGACTTGATTATCTTGGAGGTCTTTTCCAACCTAAAATGTTCTGTGAATTCTGCCAAGAGATATAAACTCTGGGATCTGTAACAACCAATGTACTGACCAGAGCTCCATCTCCTGCACAGCTTTTAGCATCTGTCTCAGCACTACACATCCAATCTCCCGAATCTATGACTTTGAATTTTGTAATAAGTTGAATGTTCAGTAGTTATAACACTCACAGGTGTGGAATGAAGTTTCAGAAACAAACATTGCCCTGTGAACCTGCTGGAGCCAAGACAGAACGCAGTAAAGAATTTAGGATTTGTGGATACTGGAAAGAAAGAAGGTCTTAGTGATGTAAGTGTGGGTAACCTTGGTTCTGATTCTTGCTTCTTTGCATTCTATCTAATTTTATTCAGTGGTTACCTAAACAGCCTATGAACACAGGAAGCTATTCCCAGAAAAAGGCCCTAGGACGGGATTATAAGTGTAAACAATACAAAGCACTTTAGTTTTTTAGCTCAACTCTCATCTAGCTTCCCCCACAACGATAAAGGTGACAGTGTCTATCACAATGCTAATGTTACTAACCATTTTGTCATCATTCAAATTATTGGGATCAAGGCATTTTATCAGTTTAAAAACAAAGTAAATGGATTCTATTAGTGACGGAATTTTAAAAGTTCACTATATTTTCTTTAAAAACTTTTTTCAAGGTAAGAATCCAGTCACCATACATAAATAGATTGCAAGCCACGAACAACCAACCTACCAAGATAAAATGAAAACACGCTTGCATTTTATGTGATACAGCTAAGAGTGTACAGAGAAGTCTCCTGCTTTACTGTTTGAGGGGTCCTAAAATGTGATTTCACTCTTGGAAAACTTATGTGATTTTAATGTTTAAAAGCAAATTTATTTTTCAACTTTCTTCTACAGTAATTTATAAGTCTGCAAACACTGCTGATCAAAATCCATCACCCCTGAAAGTATTTGAATGGTACATGATTGCAAACACATATAAAATTGGAATATATATATATATACATATAAATTGCACATATAAAAGAAGAATATATATATATATATATATATATATACATATAAACTGCAAAAGCTTTTTGTGTGCTCACTTACCCTATAAAATGCATATTACTTCTCCTGAATCTTGTTGAGAGATAAATGACATCTTTCCTCATGACTTATTAGGAAATTCAAGCTTAGTTTAATTTTGACAGCACTGTTATTTTATAAGTATCATATATCGTACACTTTTGCCCATAATATATGCTGTAATTAATAGAGCTAATCTGTGTGAATCAAAAAGATAATGTACCCTCCAAAAATAAAGAAGACCATTGGTTTAAATTAATGTTTTACAGGTCAGAGACATTATTCTGGCCATAAGAAAGAGAAATAATTTCAATTTAAAACAATAAAAAGAGAAAATCAGAGAGAGAAAAAATAGCTAAACACTTAAGTGATCCAGTGATCAACTGTGAGACCCTGAGGCTGTATGCCAGAAGCTCCCTTAGTTGGCTGATATTTCTAAACTTGGTGGTAAAGAAATAAGATAATTTTTCCCATTGACAGAGAGGGATATTAAGTTGTGTTTTTTAGCCTCTTGTTTGCAGTTTCATCCCTATTCTGTTCACATATGTTTATCTCACATTTTTCATGTTTAATAAGATAAATCTGATAAATCTCATATTTATCAGATTTATTTTTATTACATGGTATTCCCATTCACAAAACAGAATGATAATTTCTGTTAATTCTCTAGTTTCAAAGACTCACTTAATTCCTAACTATTAAGACTTAATTAATCCCTAACTGATAAATTAAGAAAATAGCACTGAAAGCATTAGCAACAAGAAATCCCTCATAAACCAGATTTCTGGTGGCTTACCTGGAACAGTGAGGAATATTTAGACTCAGTAATTCCACATATATTAACAGTGCTCAGGTAAAGTATTTTTCTTGGGCTTTAGACATCAGTGTCACCATATTCTAGAATCTTTCATGCTCTTTTTTTCATAATATGTGAACATCTTCCATACTAGCAAAAATATTTGTGGCAATTTTGATTTTGTTATAGAAGATAAAGGAAGAAAGGATGATTTCTGTTTTCTGGAAACAGCTATTTTCTGCCTGGTTTTGGTGCAGAGAGATAAATACCCTAAAAGGCAAGTCAATCCATCTGCCTTAGAGGTTTATTTTAGGATGCACTGAGTCACAACTCATAAATTACTAATTCTCCTCATATATATATGCAGATCATTGAAATAATCAGGTGGTTTTCAGAAAAAAAAGTACATTTCAGATAGCCAAAATAAGATGAGACCAAATAATTTTGTTTAATAAGTACAATAAATTAAAATTTCATCAGAATGAAGAGAAAGAAAGAGAGAGCTGTAAGCTATAAGCTATACAGAAGTTCCTGGAAACAAATTATAAACACTGCTTCTAATTCCAGTCCACCAGTACATATTCCCAAGGAGAGAATTGTCCTTCTCTCTAACATTCATATATTTTACTGGGATATTGTGAATGTTAAATGTGATTGAGAATATAGCCCAGGGTGTGAAAAAGCCCAGTATTTAATATCAAAACTAATTTAGAATGTTGAATTGGTTTTCTATGAAGACTTGAGTGCTTGGTTTAATATTAAATTCTGTCTAGATCTAGTTAGACATATAATTATTTATTCAATGAAGTTTGGTAATCAAAACTTAAGTCAACATAATTATGTGAGAATTAAACAGTAAACAGTTATTTTAAAACTTGGAATTTATTCAATACTCCTAATTTCAGACAAGCAGCAAAACCCAAAAAATATACAAAAAATGGCTGCATTGGAATTGAATCTGCTACTATCCCATATTGTAATAATAGTCTGAAGTCACAGTTTGTTTAACTGCATCTGCTACTGGCAAAAAAAAAGAAAGCTCACAATTAGTAAAGCATTTGTTGAATTCCAACCAGTGGAATGTTATTGCCTATTGCTTTTGAAATTAAGATGGTTTTAATCTTTCTGAGATGTCTTTTTGTTGACTTGTTTGTTGGTATGGTTTTGTTTGTTTGTTTATTTTTGGGGAAAAAACTCTAAATACAATTCACCCTAAACCCAGTATTTCCAACTATGTTTCCTATAAGTATACTTTCTTCTTTATTTCAATCCTTTTTAAATATTATGTTTTGCATAGGCAAATATTACCATTCAGTACTGAATACAAAATATCTTCCCCTTTTTGCATCCCAAACCTCATTCAGACAATTCTGAACTTTGTTCAAGTTTGACCCAGAAGTTTTAGCTATCTGGCTACCTATTGACTTCGTATTGTGTATCAACTTTCTAGATGCTACATTCCTAAAAATAAAATAATGAAGTAAATACTTTTTTTGTTTCCTTTATCTTGTTCCTAATTTGTACTGAATGTATATAATTACTTCTATCAACATCTTAAATAAGGTTAAAGAAGTGCAGACAGAAAACAATAGTCATATATAATGCCTCGTACCTTCATGAATATATACTGAAGTACGATGAGAAAAGATGAAATAGGAGCTTTGCCATTTGAAGATAGTTAAAATTTAAAATGGACAGATTTTCAAGTAGCAAGGATACTCAGAAATAAAGTCATGACCAGTCTTCTCATCCTCCTTCTTGCAGATAAACAAACTCATGTGTGTCAGACATTTAGCATTCAGGAAAATTTAGCATATTTTGACTGGTTGTTGACATGACTGTCAAGAAAAGGCCAGAAGTTTCTTCTTTTCCTAAGTATCTATAATGGGAACTAAATACTGAGTGTTATCTAAGCTTTTTAACTATTATAGCCTGTTACAGATGTCAGTTATATGAAATATATCTTTATATTCACTGTGAAAGATTTGGCAGTGCCCTGAACTGCCAGTTTTAGCCTAGAAAAGCTGCCAAAATGCTATTTTTTTCATAGATTTTTTTTTTGCATTGGTTTCTGCTGTGTATCAATAGATTTTTCACTGTAACATATTATAAGAATGGTCCTAGCAGAATTTTTGCTGATCTTAGACCACTTCTTTTTCTTTCCTCTGGATCATTACAATTGAAAGAAGACAGCACCAACATTTTTAATAACTTTTTTTTTTTCTTTCCTGAGAAGTGCATGCATCTGGGAGTTGACTTCTTACTTTCTTTGAAAATCTGCAATCTATAATTTTATGAGCAGAGGATAGAACTAGGAATAAAAATAACTCCCCTTTTTAACTCCCATCAAGAACAGAAAATGGGAAATTTAATCATCTTGAACAGAGTGCTAAAACAAGATGTGGTTTGATTGAGACTCCCTAGAATCTCCTTTTTATGATATATATTAGAACTAAATTCACCTTAATTTTACAATAGGGACGTTATTTCACAAAGAGGCATGAAGCATGCTGAAATTATCTCTCTTTTGGGTCTCATCATTTTGATCACTTTTATGATGTAAACAAAAGACTCATCTAAAATACTTCTCTGCTGCCTAAATTCTAAAAAAAAAAAAGAGAGAAAACCAAAAGCTCACAAACTTTTCACAACCTTTTCCGTAGTTACTAGTGGTTTAAAACCAAAACATACAAATTCAAAGCATTTTCCTCAAAATTAGCCAAACCCCAAATATTTGCAAATAATTTCATTAAAAGATCACTTTCAACAACTACTACCACTTCATGAAACATGTATTCATATTGAAAATATAGCCTGATTCCAAAATGCAATTGATATCTCCCATCTAATTGATATATTATATATTATCAAATTAATGATACTCAGTATGGATAATTATATGTAAAGCATAGTATGTGCTCTGATTTTTTTTCTTTTTTTGTTCCTATTACATTTCTCTCCACTTGCATTAGCATTATTAAAACTGTATACCTCTTTGAAATATGTGATCACATAAGCTACGCAGAACTATAACAGAGTTTTAACTTAGAGAAAGGACAAAAAGGGAGTATGTGCTCAGGGGATGATGCAAAAAATGATATTTTTGCAAAAAATATGGTAAAACACGTTTACATTATTAAAATATGTAATGTCAACATTATTACCCTGAAAAAGACATAAGAATTCCAAACTACCTTCTTCTTTCATTCAGTGAAATCCTGTAGTGTTTCATTTTCAGTATTTACCATTTCCACCTATGGATACTCAGATCAAACCAATTTCTTTAAGAATAGGCAAAAAAAGCTTTCTAAGGTCTAAATATACCAAATTTCAACCTCATTATGGACAATTCAGTGCTCAAACACACACTTGTGCAACAGCAAGGGACGATCACAGCATTTTGCAACATGGAGACGCTCCTGATCATTTAATATCCAAGGCTAACTGTCTATGAATCAAGCGCTGCTAGTTTCCTGGGATTCATTTTCTGTGGATTGCCAGCTATCACTGCAAACTGATAATGAATCCTTAGTATAGTTATTTTGCAGTTCCTACCATCATAACAGTGGAGGAGGAGGTTGCTTCTTTTGCATTGCTTTGTTTAGCAGGGTTTTTTTACACACTGGTGTTTTCCTATTTAAAGCGAATCTTTCTTCCTCTGACCACATTTATGCCAAATTCTATACAGGAAAATTGCAGCTATATCTTTTGCTTGAAAACATATTGTCAATTTATAGAACCAAAATTCTGAGGAAATTTTACTTTTTTTTTTCAAAGGATAAGAAAAAAAATAAAATAGAATTCTGGGAGACTCTCTTGACTTTTTTTTACAACTAAACATTCTGTCAACCTCCAATCCTACTTCATTTCCCCACATTCTCAGAAAAAGTGGTGTGTACCCTCAAAACAGTCATCAATGGATGTAACTTTTTTAAAAGAAATCACTTTTTAAGAATTCAAGTTTTCATATCACTAACTGGTTACCTCCTTTAACAGTTCTAGGCTAATAAAATAAATGGCATTTTCTATCTGAAGACTGTCTACTACTGCCACTATCGCAGAGGAAAAGCAAAAAATGGCCAGCAGAGAATAAAGTCAATGTGGGATTCATCCAAATAAACATGGATATAAGTATTTAAATTAGTTATTTCAGGGTCCTTTTATAGCCAATATATAGGAAAAAGGATATAAGGACATGGATTCTCTGACCTACTTCAGATGTCTTTGGGATCATGTCCGAGAAATTTTTCTTTTTCTCTGACATTATAGAGGCAGCTGAGAGTGACTGATTCACATGAAGGTGTTCATGTGGTAGACATCTATTCTTACATCAGCAGATCCCCATTAAGAAATCCGGTTATAAAAACACTTCTGCTGTTAAATATTTCGTGGCTGTTGAGCATTTACTGATGCACAGGCTTCATAATTGACTACACAGCTAAAGTGATACATTTTAGGAATTAGAAGATGATTTAAAGGTAACTGGAGTGAATCAGTATTTAAAACTGAAGTTACTTAAACTTCTAAATGCAAAATTATTTTATAGTTGAAACCATATGGCTCTCTTAATACCATACAACAGAATTTTCCATAAAACTATGTTTTTTTCCATGCGAAGGCCATAGAAGAAGCCTGTGCTAATATTAAGAGCAAAACACATTTGACTCTTTTTATTAATACATTGTACTTGTGTTCAAAACAATAGGGATATGTGGTCTCCAGGTCCCTTTTTTCCTTCTTTCCTTCATGTTTTCATTTGCTTCTCATGACTGCTTTCCACCAACTTGGATACTTCTAAGAAAGGAGAGAATAAGAAAAATTTATTATTTTACAACCAAGAATTCAAAGAACACTAACACTCTTGGTGTTCAAGAGGGGAATAGAATAAATATAGAATTTTAGAGGAAAGTCTATTAAGGAAAAAAAAGTAATGAGTTTATTAAATAGTTAAAATTAATGCATATTGGAGGAAAAAATAACTTTGTATTGAATCACTTGTTTTTTTAATGTCATCCTTCCTTTGGTTTTGACCTCATTGAAATCAGTGATAGACTTCTTGAATCAAAAGAGTTGAAAATGTGTTAATTTCCCTCCCTTCCCTCACTGCACCTCACTGATCTTGTTTTCATGGCTCATTCCAATCCTTCCAAAGCATCTTTTTAAAATATCTGGAGTTTTTTCTTATTGGAAAGTTATGTTGTAAGGAAAGAGGAGGAAGAAATTTCAAGTTTATTTTCTCATACAAGTTAATTAGTTCTGGGTTGTACAATAGGAGAATACTAAGTATTTCTTTTAAATACAAACATGCAATAGAGCCCTAGTACTAAAATTCTTAGTCAGATGCACGTTTTATCAAAACACTTTTTTGAGCAGAAAATAATGAAAGAATATGACATTAATGTATTTGTAACTTAGTTTATAAGCATTTAGTCAGGTAGCAAAAAATTTAAACAGTTTTGCAAAAAGTAACAAAATTAGTTGAACTTCTATTGTTTTAATTTTCTGAAGAGACACTACTAGTTCAGTTGTAATGAAAAATAAAATAGAATAGATGGTTTAAACATCCTGTTAAAGGATGTTTAAATCCTTGAAAGCTTTGTGTTAGCTAGGGAAAATGAAGTTAAACTTAAAATAAATTAGAAGAAGCAGACACTAGTCTATATTTTTTACATCAGTTTTGCCTGATTTTTGTTTCAAATACATATTCAGTGTTCATTTATTGTTGATGACAACAATGATTTTTTATTGTATTATCTTTCTCCATGTAAAATGTCATCTCCTTCAAAGTTCAAAGTTTCTCTTTACCAATTTAATAAAATCCTAATAGCAGTGATCCATGACTTTTTGGTCAGAAGATGATTGATGACTGCCTGCAGGCATAATAATGTCATTGCTTGAAATAAAAATATAATGCATCTAGTGTGAAATACAGATTGACTTTTAAAGTCTCTGAAGTGTCACATGGATGTAATATCTACTGCAAATGCTAACTGCTAATTATTATTCATGTTTTTCACTGTTAATACTCAATGCAATTTATTACATTCCTTAATGCTGTTGTTGGATGCTACCGTATCCATCAGCTGAGTTCAGGCCCCACCAAGAGAGCCCTAACTTGTAAGTTTATTTCTTACATCATCAACTTCAAAAAGCAACTTTGGGGCTTCCTGTTTACTGTCAGTCCACCAATAAATGTCAATATCCCAGAGCAGCAGAGGCAAGCGCCATATAACCACTAATGTTACAGTGAAACAAACATAAATGTGATTTAAGTCAGCACTGACATTCTTGTATATTATGTAAATAAGCTACACAGCGTCTGTGTCTAGACAGATTTTACTTGACGTCTGATCTGATCATGGGTTCACATGGTTCTACTTCTGAGTTATTCTACCAAAAATACCAAACCAAAACAAAAAAGAGAAAAACAGCATCTCTGATTAAATATATATATATATGCAAATGTATATGTATGGCACATAGAAAGTAAACACAAGAAAGATGAGAAATTCTTTCACACATGTTGAGCAATAATTTATAAGGCGGAAAAAATACGGTAATTAATTTTTTTAATCCATTTTTCAACCTATAATCCTGTATGAATTTTATAAAAAAATGAAAGAATTCTGAAAGGAAAATCTGCATGGGAGGAGCCAGGAAGACAGCTTTACTACAGAGACTCATTGCAGTATGTTCACACACAGTGTTGCAAGGTTGCTGTCCAACTTTGTTGTAAAGAAATCTGATCTCATTTCCTCCCTTCATGGTATTTGTGGAACTTTTTAACAGAAACAAGAAATTTACCCCTGTAACAATTTGTCTTTACAACGTGTCTGTAATTTCGTACTGTTACAAAAGTAATTTAAATCCTTTAAATCACTTTATTTGTGAAATGGTTTCCTACATTGCAATTAAATAAATAAATAATTAGCAACATTATTAATAAGAAGAGAAATCTCTTATTTACAAAAGAGTTAACTAAGTTTGAATTGTGAAATAAAATTTCCATGTCTCTGTAATAAACACAGTGTGAGATATTTCCTGCAAGAAGAAATATTGAATATAAAGAGGAAAAAATATAGCAAAATATAATATACAAACATGCATTTCTGAATAGATTATTAAATATTATGACTGTATATCTTCTCATTATTACTGAAAAGATAATGTGAAAATAGAAAACTTTTTCAAGAATAATAAGAGCTTTTATAAATTAGCTGTTTGAACAAATTTAAATATTGAAAAGTAATAAGGGGTAATTCTTAGCAGCAGAGAAACCTGACCCCTTAACTTCATATCCACAACATTATTGTGTACACACAAGGTGAATAGCTAACCCCTGATTAGTGGACATCTGGGACTTTGTCCATCTGCATAAGGACTGGTGGGAAATGCAGCCTCAGAAAGCATCTAACAATACTGTTCCCCACAACCTGTAATGACAAATCTGTATCTCTTCTAGAACAGGAATTACAGACACATCAATGATAGAAAGTATTAATATAACTATTTATAGATTTCATGTTCTCTGTCAGGATTCATTTTTAGACTGTGCAGCAGGAAGAAAAATACTTGTCTCAAATGGAACTTCAAATATTTAAACAAACTTATTTCAATCACTAAATTAGTTCATAGTACAAAACAGTCACTGATAGTACAGAATAACTATAACTGCAATTTCTCTTCTCAGCAGAAACAGTGGGTTTAAAAATCAACCTTTTTTACAAAACAGTAGCCTTTGTATAAAATTTTCAAAACAGTAGTTTAACAGGTGACATAGAACCACTAATAATTTAGTATTTTTTAATAATTTTCAGGTAATGCATTGCATTCAGCAGTCAAAATGTTGTGGTTTAGATGTGAAAACTACAAACTATCTCCCATCTATTTGCTAAAACTTTCACTTTATTCTGCATCATCCTTTATGTTGATATGTTCCTGAATGTTCGATCAATACATAGATTTATGAGCTGTCTAGAGCTAAAAAGAATGTCACTGTTTTATGAGTAAGTCAATATAGTAACTTTGAGACTGCATCATGCCTCTGTATAACAGTAGAACTGTGAAATCAAGAACTGGACTGGAACACAAAGAAATTTACTGTAAATATGTTCACCTTTCCAAAGCATTTCTAAATTTTTAAAATAAAATATTTGCATATGTGTGTATGTGTGTATAGGTGAATTTTTATATATATATATATGCAAAAATCCTAATGCAGAAAGACAAAACTGACTTACAACAGTTTGGTAATGCTAAACTTAACAGGAGGTATAAATATTTTCAAGATATAAATATTTATTGAAGTAATTGCAGTGTCCATCAAAGTAAACTTCATAATTATGATCTTCTTGGGCAATAATAGGCAGATTATTCCAGTCATTTATGAATTACAGTCTTTTCTCAGCTCTGCTAGTTCTAGCATATACCACTGAAGCCTTGGTACACCCAGTACCCTGTTTCTTTTCAATGTATTTTCAAGAAAAATAACTCCCATGCATTGGTTGAAAATTAATCAACTTGTAACTTATGCATTTGCCAACATTGAATGCACTTTCAACACTGGAAGGTCACAAAATCTGGTTTTATGAGCTACAAATAACATTTCTGCTCTACACTTACTTTCTCAGAAAAAAAATGTTTTAAAATGTCAACTCTCTCAACATGACATTGCATAATCACTTTATTCTTGTAATCAAGCATGAAACAACATAAAAAAAGACTTGATACAATCATAAAAATACTATAAAGTAATGAAAAACTGTGGTCTTCCAATTTCAGGAATAGTAGCTGGTTCAGGGTCACTGCTGATGAAAGGTTTCTTCTCGTTTCATTGTTATTCAGTCTAATGCAAATAAGTTCTCCCTCAGTTGTTTTGTCCAGGCAGGATGTCTGTTTACAGCTGTCCAGTTGTCCACTTGAAGCTATGTGAAGAAACACAGTTCTGTTTTGAGTTAATAAGGCCTGCTGAGAGTAAAAGACTATGGAGACTGATGCAGTTTCAGACAGGATAAAAAAGGACAAAAAAACCCATGATTGTTAATAATCGCTCTAGTTTTTGATAAATAAAAAATACAATCTTCATTCAGATACAATCTCATTAAAGAATTAGTGAAATTCTTTTTAAAATTCTTTACTAAGTAGGTTTTATCAGTGAGAAAATTATATGGAAGTTTGATTTAACAGCTATAAATGTCATTAAACAAATATGCATTCTTCAGACTTAATTACATATTACAATATCAAACAGTCGAAAGCCCAGGAGATAATAAAGTGTAACTGTCACTACCAAGAATGTAATACTATCTTAATAATTTAGAACAGATTGGATATAAGAAATTACAGTCAACGCATAAGAATTTGTAAATGGGGTAAATAGGGTATGCTGCCAAAAGATGAAACTACTTTTCTGAAAACATGACCAATGTATTTCGAAGTATTTCTATTCTTAGGATTAACACCTTCACTCTGAGTAACAAAATTCTCTTTAATTATTCTGAAGCATATGAATGACTCACCATTTTTTGTGCAAACATTATTTGCCTATTTTTTAATTCTATTAACACTTTTCAAAAATCTACACCTGTAGAAGAAAGTCCAGACAATTAAATAAAAATGTCAAGCTAATCATGATGAAATCTCCAGTATGTATCACTTATAAGGGTCAAGTTCAGCCTTAATTCTTTTAATTCTTAAGATTGCACATCCCACCCTTAGCAAACAGCTTGGACAGCACCGCATTCTTTCATATATTCAGTTCAAATACTTTCAGTATAAACTGAGAGTATTTGAATTGAATACATGAAAGAATCTTTACCCCAAACTGATCGTGTTTAAGAGGAAGCCAGCCCTCATTGGGATTAAACAGTAACCAATGAGAGACAAAGAGACTTTTGAGGCAAAGAAGGGAACAGCTGGAAGAGAAGCCTAATGAAAACATGAAACTACTCCAGAGAGGGCAAGGGAGAAACCCCTTGTAGTGGAAGCTGCAGCAGTCAGACCTTGTTTGACACTAAAGACATCACACCTCCTGCCTGTCTGGGCACAGCAGCCTCCCCAAAGGCTGCCTTGAGCTCCTGCACTCCATCAAGTTGGGAGGCACTTCAGGGAGCAGCACACGGGGACCAGCCCCTCAGATGAGTGTCTGGCCTCATGGGACGCTCGATGTGCACTTGCAGGCTGTAGGGATGTCCTAGGGTGACGTTATGATGCTTGTATCCCCATTCATGTGTTCTGTTAATGTTGGATATTATGTTCTGTGCCTTTAAGACTGGCTCTGATGAGGGAAAGTTTTGTTTTGGTTTTCTTATCAGCCTGGTGGGACACAGGGACTGCAGCTTTTGCTTTTGCTGCTTTTGCTTTTTGCTTTGCTCTCTCTCTCTCTTGCTTGCTTTGCTTCTGCTTGCTTTTGCTCATTGGCTAGTTTAGCTAAACTGTCCAAATTTCTTCCTGGACGGTTTCTCCTTTCCTTTTTCTGACCATTTCGAACCTGCTCCGGACTGGGACCTGGGAAACACCAAGAGTCTGCACCTTGCGGCCTGCAGCAGCAGCCCCAGCGCCGGAGGGACTGAGAACAGAGTGAGCACCCCCAGAGAGACTTTCTGAATTTGTCATCTTTTTTCAGAGTGGTGTCATCCAGTATTGTTCATTTTTTGTGCTGGGGGGTGCTGTGCCTATTAAATAAACAGGTTCTTTCCACTTCTCTCTGAAGAATCCTTCCCAAACCGGTTGCCTGGAGGGGCCATGTGGGTTTGCTTTCTGGAGGGGCCCTCCTTTGGAAATTCTCTTCCAAATTTGCCCTAAACCAGGACAAGGGAGCAGTACAGGTGCAGGCAAAGCTCAAACACCCATGTCTTTACCAGAAGCCATGTGTGTACCTTGCAATCCCAGGAAAGGAGGTTGTTGGTAACCTACAAAGCCTTTGAGAAAGGGGATATGCATGTAAATTGGGTGTGTGGATATGGTCGTGAGTGTGGGTGTGTTGGTGGGAGAAAATAGTAACATTTTTTAACAATTGCTAAAAATGTACACAGGAATTTTTCAGTTTTTATTAATATTTGTTTTAGCTGATCAATTGCTGATATTTATCTCGATCATGTAGTTCATTGATTACCGATTCATTGCATATTTATAAACCAATGAACCACTTCAATAACATTTGTTTTTCCAAGGAGTTTCACCTTGGATAAATCATGCCATAGAATGGACTACCATCATACAACACTAGCTAGTGAACTATCAGTACTTCTTACATCTACACAAAAAAAAAAAAGTCGTGCTACAATGCCACACAATGTGCTTTATTTACCTTAGACAACTTTGACAGTGAAAAATAAAAGTTCTATTTAAAAATAAGTACATATTATATAATCCAAGCTCATCACCTCAAATTTGATATATTTAATTTCAACAAAGCTTTCTACAAATGCATCTATGTAAAAATCTGAAGAACTAGAACAAGTTTTGGGCAATTTTCCAGCCTTCAACGATGAATATATAATTACAGCATCCCATAGTCTACCAGTTGACTTAATTGGTTCTTAATTGACATAGTGTATGCCAAAAAAAGAGATTTATGTTCACAGATCATTAGACCAAGGATGTTAAACATTGTACTGCATGACTCATTATGGCTTGTGCTCGTAGTGTAGGAGAAAGCTAAACAGGGAGGACTGCTGAGACTGATGTATTCAGGTCGTTCAGGAACGTGCCCTGTGTCACCACAGACTTACACAGGTTCTAGGAAACCACTTTCCTACCCCTGAATTGCTTCCAAAAATATTCCCAGACACAGCTTTTGAGATATAAACATTTCCAAATAAACTTCCCACCTTTTCATCTACCAGACATGACATTAGGAAGGATGGCCACATTTTCTCTGGACATACTGAGAATTTTAAACTAAAAGTCAGATTTCAAGGACTAAGTACTTTAGGTATCAGGTCCTACTGAAAAACTAAGTTTAATCATACAAACAATGCAGACTAAAATGTGAAACATATTTTCAATATGAAAAAAAATCTTTCACATGAAACCTTTTAATGGAATGCAATAAAGCACAATGATTTGGTGAAAATAATTCCCTTTGGAAATATTTCAGATCTCTTGCAAAAATGTTAGTGTCCAGAATATGAGATAAATATTTTAAAGCTGATGAAATATTTGAAAGCATTGATATATTTAAAAAAAGTGGTGCTTTTTTCCCTCATTTCACCTCCCCCCAGTCTCCAAACAGAAATCTGAATTTGTGTGCATGCACTCAGACATACACTCATATTTGTGAAGAAATGGAGTTGCTCTCCTTTTTCCTCTCTTACTGCTGTCTGCTTTTTTTCTGTTCCTTATGTCTTTGGGAGTTAGGTTCCTTTTCCTCATTTCTCAGTGATTACTACAGAGGGCTCCTTTTTTTATCGAGGGTCTATTTTAGCAGTACATTTAAATATTGCTCTGCAATACCATTGCCCCTCCCTTTGCAAGCAAGCAAAGTGAATTTGTCAAGGGTTGCTTGCAGCTTTGGGGGAAAGGAGAATCACATATGGCAGCCAGCCTACTGCAGTGTCTCTGAGAAATTGATCTTGTTCTTCTGTGTCAGAATAAGACTTTGATGATAATGACATTTTCAGCTGCAGACAAAATCCTTTTTAATTTATTTGAAGGGGAAGAGGCAGAAATGATTTTCTATTCCAGGATGTGCTTTACAGCTTGACTTACTTTTTAGGACTAACTCTCAGTTCAGGGGCAGGTGGGGAGTTCCTCCTGACATGACCCTGAAAGAAAAGGAAGTTTTCCAAGGAGTTGCACATTTTCAATTATTCATTGAATGCTTTTACTTAAAAATCACATCCTTGAGTCCCTTGCTTGAGGACTAAATTAGGGGGATAACAGAAATGTTGTAGAATGAACTGACAGACTTTAGGAAATCATGAGATATAGATGAGGGAGAATGGAATAGAATTCCTTTTAAACCTGCAAATTATTTTAATATCACCTGTACCTTTCTTATGTTGGTGAAGTGAAAATGTCCAGTTTCATGCCAGCCTAACTCTAACTTACTTTTTTGCATGTTTTTTCATTATTTTCATACAGGCAACTGTATGCGGTCTTAGTAGAGGATTTCTGGAATGCCCTAAGGTCCAATACCATCTTCAGATACTTGATCCTGTTTCAAAGCATCAGCTAATTTTTCCTCACATTAAAAAGTGCTTCAGTTTCTAAAATTACTGGTATGCCACCTCAATTAATTGAGAGTAGAATTTTTTTTCAGTGCAATAATTGAAAGAACTAGGTGATTTGTCTTGCAAAAGCTTCTGTCAGTTTCATGAAAATCTGGGAGTTTTGAAAGATGAATCTGTTTCTTATTCTCTAGATAGCCATTCATGTGCAATTATTATTTTCAAGGTTTAAAACTGACAGTAAAAAGGTTTTATGTGCTTAAATGTATCTTTTTAAACCTGTTTTCTGACATCAGCATTCCAGCTCTGCACAGGCAATTTGCCCATGGATGACTTGAGAAATAGTTTAAAGACATTTTTACAGAGATTTACAAATTATTAAAAAAAAAAAAAAAAGTACTAGAGGAACAACAAATATACAAGTGTTTTGCAAGGAATGAAAAGCAATTCTGTAACGATTCATTGCAGTCCTTGTCTCCAGGAGAACCTGGGGCTTCTGTAGGAACAGCTATCACTAAGGCACTTTCCTTCTTTATTTCATCTTGTCTGAAGGCAGTTTGCACAGTCAACTTCTTCCATGTTATATTTACACTTCTAGCATAGCCAGCTAAGTCCAAAAACCACATCTACCTAAGCAGCATGTCATCCAGCCCATGTTTGACATCTGTGTGGTATCAATGCCCTTTTCATTCCTCAAGTATGCATTCAGTCCATCCAGAGTTACTAGTGAGGATCAGGCATGTCAAAACAAACTGCATTGTTCCACACTGTGGGCCAGTTTCAGGGAGGACTTGACCAGTGGAAAGTTGATGAAGCCTCAAAAGCAATCAAGTATATTCTAAGTCATCAAACTGCTAGTCTATGCACACTAGCTGCTTAGCCATTATTGTTTAGATATTTTTGCTCATCATTTGAGGGACAAGTCATGCAGATAAATGGAAATTTTCTCACTGAAGAAATGGCTATGATCAGGTAACCAAATTTTGATCTTTGACATTTCTCTGCAAAACTTGTAAGGATTTTGCTCCTTGTTCAGAGATAAGGCTTGGAAGTTTATCCAGAAATTTTGAGGTTATTTATGATTGGAACAAAAGTAATGAATGCACAGAGATTGATATAGTGTATTTATGCATACAGCAGTGCCATGAAAATACAATTTCAGGTTTAAACCCTATATTTTCATAGAAACACAATTTTGCTTTGTGTCTTTTCATGCATGCATCTGTGCAGATATAGATATGTGGTTACAAACAGATATAAATATAGATATTCATAGAGACTATAATATAGAGACTATAAATTAGATACAGACATAGATATAGATAAATGTATCATCTTCAAGGAAATAAAAAGAACCCCACATTCAAAGGACTGGATTCTCAGCTGGTTGAAAGCAGGTCCTCTCTTTTCTAAGACTGAAATTGGTACTATCTCTAGAAAGAGTCATGAGAGGACCACCTGAGAAAATAAGAATTTAAATAGATGGCTGACTCCATGTTTATCTATGGCAATTACACTCTAAAGGAGAAAAAGGTAAGTAATTTCATATTCATGAAATATGAATAGAGGGACAAGGCTCATAATAGGAAATTGCCTTTCAGATTAAAAAAAAACCTGAACCCAGCAGCAACAACAATAAAACAAAACCAACAACCAATCAAAAAAAAACAAAAACCAGCCAACCAAACAAAAAAGCCAAACACAAAAGCAAAAAAACCCCACCACCCCCATGCAACAAAACTTCCCTAAACTTGAAGCAAAGCAAGGTGTAAAATACCCAAAAGCACTGAAATGAAACATCACTGACCATCAGAGATCATTTTAACTACAAAGATGTTGATAGATTCTCTAACACTAATAAGATTTCTCTGTATATAAGTTTTAGTAACCACTACTTGAAAAATATTCAATATACTTGCTCCACTTTGACTTGTGTACTTTAGCTCATAAAGTCACAGCAACTCTTATCAGCCAACAGCAGAGCTGCAGCAGTAATAGGAGATGTCATCTTAGATTAATGCAAGTGAAAATTGCCTGCAATTTCTTATACTTCTGTCTCTTGTGTGTGCTTTAAAGTTTCATTTTTATCTCAGAACATCCTTGGTCACACCATTCCTGATACTTCAGGAAAATATTTGAATGCATCATTAGAAATTATTACGATGTTCATTAATAATTATTTCTCTAGAATTTGTGAGAAATCAAAGGAGAATGACGCAGGGCTTGTATGAGGACCAGTATAAACACATAGGCTTCCGCATAAATTTACTCTCAGAATACACTACTTATATTTTAGTTTTACTTTTTATCTTAGACATTGAACCTCTTTTCAAAGTATCAGCCAAAAATATTGATTTCCCCTACTCCAACAGAAGAGCAATCAGAACGTATTTTGATATCCTGATCATTCATAGAACAGTTAATTTTGAATCATGCATCATGTTGGTATATATATTTTTTTTTACTGCAACATGAATATCACATCTTTGCTTTGTTAGCAGTTTGCATTGCAGTGCCAAAAAAACCCCAAATTTCTTTTACCAACCTTATTAAACTACATGAACTGCAAGAAGCCCAATATACAGGGCTTATGTATGGACACACATTAATAGAGTAAAAATGCTGTAATTAATTTAGCACAATCTCTTAAAAAAAAAAAAAAAGATGTAGAAAGTATAGGAAAGTATAAAAAATGTTTTTATTTTTTTTCTCAATATTTAAAGAAACATCTCTCTAGAACTAATTTTTTTTCATCCCCAATACTAAGAATTAAATTAAAATGAAGATAACCTTTTGAAGTTTAAGAAATGCTGTCACGTCCCCTCTGTCTCAGGTGAATAAAAAGTTATAGTAAAAATCTTTAACACAAGGAAAAAAAAAACCCCTCACATTACTCACATTAAAATCTATGTTATGACCTTTATTTAACTGAATTTTGAGGAAGCACTAGTCTTCTCTGATTAAAAACTTTTTTCCATACAAAAAGATCATTGTTTCTAGAAAGTTAGCATTTTTTATGTTGTTAAGGGGGAAATGTAAAACAAAATATGCCCAGAAACATGCCTGAGACATACCTGTTTCAGACCAAAAATGTGCACAATAATTACAACCAACACTTTTGTTCACGTCACATCTCATTAAAATTAACTTGGTGTACAACTGTGGAGGACAGCCAAATCAAGCCTCACACATTCTGAAGGTAGCAAAGTTGGAGGCAATGACAATTTAGCATGGAAACTGCTATTAGATTGCATATATTATTCATATTTTTAACATAATTCTCATGTTGAAAGCAAGAACTGTAAAAAAGAGATAGACAATGTGAAGAATACCATAGTAAGCAAGTTCAAATTTTTGGATGCAATCACAGTGTCATAGAAATACTAGACTTTATTCAAATTACGTACATATAGATATATTTCAATAACACATTTTTGCAATTTAAAGGAAAAATATCTATAAGAAGGAAAAGGAGAGACAAGAAGTGCAGAGTCCTCAGTTTGTGTAAAGAAAGAAAGTCAATATCTCCGAATAGAAAAGTTATTAAGGAACATATTTTAATGTTCATGAAGTCATATCTAAACACATTGAAATTTATTTAGATCATGTATGTACTACAACAAAAACAGCTTATGCCTTCATTAAGATTCATTAACTGACAAGAAAAGATCTGGGTAGATCCCCATGAAAGTTCTGGCTTGCACAAAATTCTGGCACATTTGAAACAGTTGTAATCTTCCATATAGAAAAGTAACAATAGTACTTAACATTTGTTATCACAAAAAAGTCTACTCTCCAGTAAAACTCAGAATCTATTTTAAAAAGAAATTAAAAATATATGCTGAGTTTGATCTTTCTGGACAGCAAATGAGATATTTTCTGTAGAATTCAGAACAAATTAAATTAGATCCACCCTCAGCATCTGAACAAAGATGACATAAAGTTCTCCCAAATATTACAGGAGAATAACTTACTGAGAAAGTTCTGGCAAATAATCAAGAAAAATTAGTTTTTTTCCATGCTATTACTTCAAATTTTGGTAAGAGCAAAATAGGATACAGTGAAGAGACCATTTGAAGTGGTTGGGTTTATACTCACATCATAACATGGGTATAAATAGACTAATAAATAAAAGGCATCTCAGCCTAACAAAGAAATCTCTTATCCACAAAGAAAAATAAATTACAATAATATAACAAAGGCCTGAATTCTTCTAGTTTCAGTTGTGATAGAGTTAATTTTCAATGTTCATTTTCATGTTAATTTAATGTTCAAAGTAGTTCCTATGGTGTTCTTCTGGATCTGTGACCAAAACAGTGACAAAAACATGGGAATGTTTTAGATATTTTCTGTACAGTGCTTACAGAGTGGCAAGGTTTTCCTTGCTTCCCACACCAGCAAGGACTGTGGGGGATACACCAGAGGCTGAAAGGGACACGGCCAGGACAGCTGAACTCAGCTGACCAAAGGGATGTCCCTCCCATGGCACATGATGTGGTGCCCAGCAATAGAAGCTGGGGGAGGAAAGATGAAGGAAGGTCACTTGGAGTGATGGTATTTTTCTTCTGTTAGAAGAATAAAAGTTATCATTATGCATGATGAGGCTCTGCTTTCCTGGAGATGGCTGAATACCTCTCTGGTTACTACCCTTCTTAATATTTTAGAAAAAAAAAAAAAACACAGAAAGGCATTAGAGAACCATAAAGAGTGATTGTTAGCATGTAAAAATTTTTTTTCTATCAAAAAAGAATCTATAAAATGCTCTAAATATGACATTAGCTGGTTTATATGGCATGGGGAAAGTCTGTGAAGACCCTTTTAAGTAAGAGAAGGCCATGCACAATACATTTGTCTTAGGAAGAAAAAAGGCCTCTAGCTGAAGTTTATGCCCTGCATGTGAGAAAGGGATATAGCATTTAACTTCCAAACTACCATCAATTTCATAAAATAACATAAAAAATTATATTCTTCATTATAATTGTAATTTTGCATATATTTCCTGAATGGTATAGATCAAGTAAAGATATACTGCCAGTGTACTCTGATTATGGTAAAGAAAACTGTGTAAACAAAAGCATTACTGAACAACAGAGAAGCAACAGAGAGGGCTTTTAAAATTACCCTAATATTAATAAAAAATTATTGTCTCTTGATTGTAATTTTCACCTTCTCAGACACAAAGCTAATCACCAGCTAATTGCTAATCCATAAATTCACACATCATTAGTTCCAGTATTCATGGAAATGCTTGGTTAAAAAACGTAAGCTTACTTCTAGCAAGAAATAAAGATGCATTAGTGTAAAATAATTTTCATATTGTTTATTTTTCTATCTTTTTTTATTAAACGCCTTTAATTTTCCAGTTAGTCAACTAGCACACAGAAAAAGTTCATTTTTAAAGCTGGATGAATCCCAGAATTCTACTTGTTTTGTAATAGAAGTGTGTTTAAAAAGGCATATTCGTCTGGTAAACTAAAACTTTAAAATACATTTTGTTTTGAGAGGGCAATTTTTGGATTGTACATGTGAAATACATAGTGGAATTTTCAGAAGATGTGTAATTGTGTCACCTTTGCATTTTTTTCCTATTTCCCATTTACTCGTGTTCTGCTTATTATTAACCCTTTTATTAGTGAGTGAGCTCCTGTATAGTAATGAACCTACCAGACTTTTTTTGTGCGTACATTTTTTCAGTGCATTATGCTTTCCAAAGATTTGGCAGGTTTGCATATCAAAGCTCTTCCTTGCAGACCCCTAAGGGACTCATTTCTCCATAGTAACACCAGACTCT
Organism: Agelaius tricolor; assembly: GCF_023055355.1. Lineage (NCBI taxonomy): Eukaryota > Metazoa > Chordata > Aves > Passeriformes > Icteridae > Agelaius > Agelaius tricolor. Next base: position 50,270,412 of record NW_027269267.1, on the reverse strand, counting down.
ACAGTGTAATGCTTGATTTATTTTTCCATCAACTATTGTTCTATACCTACACAGCCTTTTCTATTTGTGACTGTCTGGAGGATACAGAGCTGACCCTGCCTGCTCAACGTGCAGGGACTCATGCCTGCAAGCACTAAGGCTTTATAAGACTTATCCCTGTGCCTTTACTTGTCATATCAGCAGCTTCATCTGCAGAAATACATTCTGACTGGGTAAGCCTGAGGTAGACAGTGCTTAATTCTCCATTACAAAATCTTCCGGGAAGAAGAGAGAGATTCAGCTGCAGGGCATCCATCCTGTCAGCACCCTATTATCCTAACACACCATTTACTCTGTTACTGGTTTTAAGCTGGCCTTATTCAGTCTGATTATCATGTTAGAACCTTGTCCTGGCTCACTGTACACAGCATATTTTTTATTCAGCTGCTATTCTGAGACTCCAGGTATTTGTCTTTCTTGTACCTCCCTGTTGTACCTTCATCACCTATGAACAAATGGAGTTCAGAAGATTTCCAATACTTGAATTAGATGTTAAAAAGTCAAAATGTGAGCTTTTTTTTTTTTAACTGGGAAGGAAAACAAGTAAACTAAGGAGAAGCAGCTATTAATAACAAGTATAAAAGATATAGTTTCTAGATTTTACTGTCCCGTAACTGACAGAATGGATCCACAATTTACATTGATATGCAGCACAGTCATGTATAACAGATATCTGTGCAATGGATCACAAAGATCACATAACATTTACCATTTTCCTAATCATACTTTTAATCCATCAAGGTTTGCAGCACCATACAGTAACCTTAACACTGATCACAGGCTACAGAATCAATATCCAGCACACAGAAATAAGGAGAGATTAAGGTCATTAACAACCTATAATTTATGAAACATACGTCAATTTTATGCAATTTAAGGGTTTCATGGAACACTTGTGAAAGAAATCTGTTTTTCAAAGCTTCATAAGAATTCTGACTGCACTCATGAAGGTGAGAGTGTTTACAAAGTTTTGCAAAATACAGCTCAGGTTATAAAAGAAGAAACAGCAGAAGAAATACTTTAAATAGAATGTCAATAAAAGTTTGGAAACATTACAGTGATTTAAAAATTTCAGATTTGAATTTCTATTTCTGTGTTTTTATTCAGCAACTTCATTCAATGTTCAAGTTTATTCTTCCTATATTTATAAAAATATAATTGTTTTGAGTTTATTGTCTCCTTTTTTCCATCTTTAAGACAATGTACAAGAGCACGTTAATGAGCTGATGGAGAAAAAATTTTCAAATCATATTTTATTTTTAAAATTACAGGATATTGAAGGCTCTTTAAACCAGTTAACAGAATGAAAAAAATTGTTTCAGAGAGTAAACCTTATGTCATTCTGGCTACATCTATTAATCAACTATTGAGGAGAAACTGTTCACCTGATTAAGATACCTAGATCTGACCTCTTTCTTCTTCAAAGGTATAAAAGAAAGTTAAAAGAAAAAATATTGCATTCTAAATTGACTTTTAAGTTTATTGTGTGACTAGTACCATTTTATTGTCTTGGAAAAAAATATCAGTACATGGCTCTGCACTGTTCCCAAGGCCTAGATCACCAACGTTCTTATGCTGTCAAGGGTTAATGGTTGTTTCACTGTTTGAGGAAGGTACTGAAAATATCCTCATAAAGAGTTTGTATGATTTGATCTTTACAACCAGCAGACCTGTAAATTAGCACTGCAAATAGGCTTTGTGCAGAGAGCATCATTGAGCAGAGGAGGTGTGATCCTGAATGCACAAGCATGTCCTGTGCATTATTGTGAAACTGAGTTTCCTAAAAGTTAACTTCTCCATAGCCAACAGAAACAACAGCTTTGAAGTGTCCTTTTCTATTTTTTCCTCACTGTTTTTAAACTGTGCTGATCAATAATATCAAATGATGATTAGTATCTAGTGTCTAGCAAATCCCACTATGTGATTCTACATATTTCAAGATGAAGTAATGGGAAGTATTTAAGTAAGCTAAAGTACAGAGGTAACAAAAGAAAGTAATCCTGTAATGAAAAATACAATTACTGTGAAGACTTCTTGAGAGATAAAGTAGATTTGTGATTATTTTTTTAAAAAAGTAATTGCATAAATAAATCCAGAAAGTTATGTGCTTGGATTATTCAATATTAAGCAATTCTGTAGAGTGAGACTGTTCACTGAAGTGGGGAACAGAACACTAATGGGTAAGCTGATACTGTAAGTAAAAAAAAAAAAAAAAAAAGTAAACATGACTGAAACACAGCTGTGCTAATAATTCAGGTTGTTATTTAGGGTTTTCCAGCAGGCACACAATATTTTCTTCTCCCACCATCATAGTCATCATGTTTGGTTAGCCAAAGGTGGAGAATTGTTTCTCACAGGGAGAGGTCATTCCATAGAATTTCAGAAACAAAGTGAATCTATTCTCAAGAACAACATTGGACCCTTATACCAAAGAGAGACAGAAATATGGTTTTTTTTATTTGTAGCTTCTGTATGTCAAAAAGATTTAAACTGCAGAATGAAAAAACAATACAGAATATGACTGAGTGAAAATTGGTGGAAAAAAAGTCATGATTATGAGAAAATCCATCTACATTGTAAAAAGTGTTTAATGGGATTGAGTTTGATGTTTTCTTTACAAATTCAGTCATCATTTAAAAATTCTGTTTAGTCACTAAAATACACTTAGAAGCATAAGTCAGTTAGTTGTCTTAGAACACCATGATTATTTGAAATGGGTATCCTATGCATTTAACTACAGTCTGGTTTGTGTTCATAGACCATTCAAATTAAAAATGCCCTTTCTCAACAACGAAGATAAACCTTGAAAGTAGTTACAGACAGGAAGTGATCCTGATAATTCATATTCAAGATATTTTATTATTCTCCAGTGTTTTAATAAAAGGATTATTAATCCAAAAATTATCTTTTTTTTCATTGTGTGTCTCTACCTATAATATTTAAGGATGCAGTAAAGACAATTTCTATCCTTTGTTATTTAATCTAAATATTAGTTTTAATGAAGTAACTGGGTATTCATTTCTGCCTTTATATTGTCAAGAGTAGTCAGACCTGTATTGCAGAAAACATTATTAACATAAGCCCTGCAGTTGGGCCCTATGACAGACAAGGCAAAATATTTACTCTGGATGTTTGTTTTACATTTTATTGTCCGGATTTAGTCAACATCTAACTTTAAAGTTACTATTAGTGTGTCTAGCAAGTGAAAATTCATAAAAAACAGACAAAAAACCAATGACCATGTGGTGATCAGAAAAACAATGAAAAAGTGGGACCCAGAAAATCAAAATCAACTGCTCCTAAGACCATCAAAGCTGAATGAATAAGTTCTAATGCCTGGAAATATTTGCTGCATAATTTAATTTCTGAAATATGCAAAGTCCCATTGACCTAATAGTCTTGTGCTATGTACAAGTGTTTCACCTTACAGCTGCTTTTTGTTATGTTTTGTAGATCGTGTTACTTTTAAAATTTTAATTATTTCTTTTTGCTCCTTTATTTTTTAATCAGACAATTTAACTTTATTCAAAATGTAAACCTTTTATTTCATGAAAATCTTAAAGCCAAAATAGAATTAATTACAGTTTAATATATGGCAACTTCTTAAAAGGAGACCTTCATTTGTAAGAATTTAGACCAGACCAATTGTCAGGAGATAGGTTTCTGAAGAAATAATTTCTGTATTTAAATATTTTCTAACAAAAAGCATTCTTCTTTGTAAATATTTCATAGGCACTTATATCAATTTGATACAAGATGTGAAAAAATTTCTCTTTAAAATTTAATGTCTACCCTTCTATTAGTGACTGTTTCAATAGTACTTCTCAGAAAAGAGCCAAGTAGTTTTAGTAACATTCAGAGGATGACACAGGGAATCTTAAATAGTAACCTGCCTTAAAAGAGTTATCCTTAAAAACACTTCAGCTGAATCATAATATTGTTATTTGAGTACCTTTTGTCAAAACACTCTTGAACTGTTGTGTTTGAATGGGATTTTCCCTCATTTTTCGCTGTTGGTGCACCCACCCATTAAGTGTTCAAAACAAAAGGCTGTTTTTAAAGATTGGACAAGAACTAAATCTTTGTCAAAATAACCAAAGAATTGGTTAATCCACCTTTACCCAAAGAGTAATAGGTAGATATCTCTCTCACATTATAGAACTCTTCACAAAAATAAAGGGTATCTCCAATGAGGGAACTGCGTACATTCTTTTGAAACTAGGCTCTTATGCAGGCAAGAAAGCAAATATGTAAGGAAACTCATGGTCATTCAGGTGCAGCATAAGGTTCTGGAAGCTTCTTGACTACTAATTGACAGCAGCTTAGAGTATAATCTCAATTATACCGTTGAGATCATCCTATAATGTTTCTGTTCCACACACTTTCCCCACCGCATTAGTTCCCACCTACTGCAGAGGGTGATGATCAGTGGATTAGTTGATGGGACCTAATGGAGAGTTTTCCTCCTAGAATCATTTTTAAGTTGCTTATGTGAGAGAAGAGAAAGTTGTAGTTCCTATCACTGTTCCCTGGATATCTTCTGTTTATATCCAGTGGCAGTCTGGCTGTAAAATGTACATCTGTTTCTTGAGACTAAAGTAGTTCACACCAGGCATCTAGAGACATCTGTATTTCAAACCATGCACTATTGATTTTAGATACCTTCTGGAATTAGTTAGAGATTCAGAAGAGAGGAATCTAATCACTACATGAAACCACCCCACTCTTATAATTTTCTTATAATCCATATTTTTTAGTTAATGCTTGAATTTTATTACCCTTGTGAATATTTCAGCTCAAAATTTTACAAAATCTAGGAATAAATTCATTTCCCTGTGAGAGAAAATAAGGTGCAGACTGTCCTATTGAGACAAAACACATTTCGAATATTGTATTCAAACTTGAACAAAAGTACATTATAGTATTAGTTTGGATGAACTGGATATATTTGTCTCAGACTAAGTCTGGCCTAAAGTACATATGGGCATTTTGGTGCCATTTCCATACAAGGAATAGAGATGAGAAACTGGTGTTCATATGCCTTGAGAAACATCCTGTCTTTATACACATCCAGTAAATCTTACACCAAATATCTTACTATGGGTGCAAGGACATACAAAATGCAAGGGCTTAATAGTAATCTAATTTGAACAGTAATTACCTAATTCAAACAAAACAATTATTGTTATTAGTGGAGTTATAAAAGTGTAAATTATCTAATTATTACAGAAAAGCATGGTTAACAGAGATAAGACTGCTGTAATAAAAATTTTGGTATGCATTCCTTTTCTTTGACATTATATTCACTCTTTTATGCCTTCTCTTAAGGTTCATAACTACTTTCTCCCTCAAGCAGAAGATAGGGAGGTTTTACTAAACTATCGATGTTCTGATTTCTTTGCCCTGAAGAGTATCCCTAGATAGTCAGGATGGTGAAGAAAAAAAGTAAAATGAGAGAGGAAAAAAAAATTAATTTCTGGCAGTTCAGCTAGTCATAAACCACATATACCACTACTTTTGCAATTATCCTGGCACAGACCTTGGGATGATAATTGCTAACCTACTATCTCATCTGTGAAAAGCTGTTACTACTTATCTGGGGTCCCAGAGGCACACAGGTTGGAAGGGTGAATAGAACACCAAAGAAAAAATATTTAATTTATGGAATAATAATAATGAGGGCATTATTCATCATTTCTTTATTAATTTGAGTGTTTACATTACTGCAACTGGTCTAATAAAAACTGTTGTATGTATTAATTACAGCTATAAAACCATTTCTCCTAATCCAAACACAAACCTGTATTACATAAAGGGCAGGTGTCTATTACTCAGTGACTGCATATGCTCTCTAGACCTCTTACCAAACCTAATGTTTGCAGGGCTAACCTCTCTGAATTCCTCATAGGCTACCTGTCCTTGCTTCTACCTCTGTAGGCTTCCTTTGTGGGTTTGACTTGTCCAGGTGATCCTAGCTCATCCTGCAAGCCTCTTGGAACTTTTTTTTCCCAATTTACTCTTTACTGCTGCTGATCTTGGAGAAAGTGATAGTTGATAATAAACCAGCTTTCTTTACCCTCTCCTCCTCCATGGCTCTATTCTACAATACTCTACCAAGCAGATCACTAAAGAGCCCAATCTGCTTTTCCAAAGTCCCTGGTACTGAGCTTCCTGTAGACCATCCTCATTGACCTGAGTACATCAAACTCCATTATTTCATGGTCACTTCAGATAAGCTTTCCCTTGAGCTTCACATTCCTCACCAGTTCTTCCTTGCTCATGGGAACAAGGTCCAGCACAGCATCTCTCCACTTGGAGAAGGGACAGATTGTGCTAGAATCATGGACTGGCCTGTGTTGAAAGGGATTTTAAAGATCATCTAGTTCCAGCCCCACTGCTCTGGGCAGGGACATCTTCCACTAAACCAGACTGCTCAAAGTCCCATCCAACCTGACCTTAAACACTTCCAAGGTGGAGCATCCACAACTTACATTAGGGAAGAGGTCATTTGCTTAGGAAAAAGAATTGCAATGCTTATGAGAAAGTTACATTGCTATTTGGGGAAAAGATAGCATAAGTTAACAGATAATTTTCTCCCTTACCATTTTGAGCACACTGCAATATTCACTGAATATAGCAAGGTTAAATTGACAGGCTTATCAGCTGCCAATCTACTGCTCTTGTTTAGCCAAGTTATATTCACAGTTCTATAGATGCTCATTCACTAAAAAAGCCTCAAAAATCTTTAGGTTTTTTACTTACAGATTGGAGGGCATTGAAATAAACATCTTCAAATCAAAAATGTTGCAACTCAGACATGTCATTTTGTGTCAGACTGGCTGCTATACTGAAAAAAGTACTCTGGTTCAAATGGGTCTGGAAAAGACAGAAAACATTTGCCTGGTTTGAGTTTTCTATCCCCTTTTCTTGGCAACAGCCTGTCTCTCATAGTTTATTTAATGTCAAATCAGGGACTGGAGGATTTCCTGGATATTGGAAAATACTTTGATTAGGCCAAAAATGTTGCAAATGGATGGAGGATTATATGCTATCACTGGATATAGAAAGTGATTCCGAGTCACTGATGAGCAACAGATGTTTGATTCAGAATACACAAAATTCAGTGGTTATGGAAAAACCAAGGTTAAAGCTAGGAAAGAGTCCATATATACTACCCAGATAAAACAGTACTCACCTCTATTGTCAACACTGCTAGTGTCAACCATTTGCTTAGATGTTAAAAATGTCACTGAGTTTTTGGGTAGTTTTTTGGTTGTTTTCCCTGCTCCTCACTCAAAATTGGTATATACACTCAAAAGGTAAACAAGCCTTTTATTGGAAAAGGTAACCCTCCAGACTCACTTCTTCTTTGGCTTTTCTTTGTGTACGGCCTAGGAACTGAAGCTATGCGTGAAAAATACACATTTAGATTATGGGGCCTTGTTTGGTCTTTTCTAAACAGCAGTCTGCTGCTTTTCACTGGCAGATTTTCTGTCAATTATTCATGTAGGTTATAGACACATAAAACAATGTAGCTTGAAAGGACCTCCAGAGGTAATATCTGCTCAGACCAGGGTACTTTGAATCTCTGCAATGATGGAGACTACACAGGCAACCTGTTCCAGTGTTTGACCATCCTCATGACAAAATTTTATTTCCTTATGCTGAGTTGAAAAGTTGCATATTGCAACTCATATTACAACTCATAATTTACCCCTGATCACAGCTTACAAAGCTCCTGGCTTTGTCTTTTGCTCTGCCATTTTAGACAGCAGTGTCTCCTTGGCTCATTCTTCTCACCACTGAATGGGCTCAGTGATTCTGCTCCTCCTGATATGTCATATTCCAGCTTCCTTCCAGCTTTCTGCATGTCCCTTGGTACACTTGCTTCAGTATATCCAGTCGCTCTGGTATATAGGAGCCCAGAACCTGATGCAGTAATCCAAGCGCAGTCTCAAATTTTACTGGCAACTTCAAAAATTCAGAGAACTTTGGCAAAAGTTTGGAGCAGCATTCAACCTACATAAAACATTTCACAAAGCATTAATTTAGGCCATTCCACTCAGGAAACTCTAAATCTATCTGATTTCAAGTTACTCAAAACTTCAGAAAGAGGGAATTAGTATAAGAAAGGGAGTAAGAAAGAAAAGATACAGAAAAGGATAAATTTAGCTACCACTCTTTCCAGAAGTGTCTCAGCTGATATAACATCCAAGGAAAGGTAGGGTCATGATATATGTTTGCCTCATGCTTCAGTTTAAAGACCCTTTGGTTTTCCTGCACCCTTCTCCCAGGTGAGACTTCCTGTCTGGTGGCTGCTCAGGAGCTGGGTTAGGGGCTTCAGAGGCAGGTGTGGAGCATTGCCTCTGTTGTCCCAGAGATTGGCCACTGCAGGGTGGGACACAGCCCCAGGGCATCACCTCACCAGAGCAAGGCCTGACCTGTCCCTTCTACCACACACACACTCCTGAAATGTTTGGAACCAGAAATCCTTCCGGTCTCTTACACTGAGATAGCTGTGCTTTACTCAGGCAAAACAAGAGCAGAAAGAAAATATCACCAGTTCTTAGATCCTGCATTGGTCCTGCCATGTGGATGGTCTGGAGCTGGGGTCTCAAGACAAGGAAAGCAGAAGAGAAAGAGAGAAGAAATAGAAGAGAAAGAGAGCCAGAGAAAGGAGAGGGAGGGGACCTATTTCACCCTCCTAAATAGCTCACTTGCCGTATGCCACTAGACTTTTTACTGTATTGTTTATATATGCACAGCCAGTCCTTCCCCAAGAAGCGATTGAGGGGGGCACAGTGACTGGGGTCTGAGAATGAGTCTCAAGATGGAGCAGGAAGTTGGCTTGTAACAGCACTGACCCACTCTGTGAGACCCTCTCCTCTGACTTCTTGTCATAACACCAAGAATGTTTGACACAAAACATGCTTGAGTCTAATCCTCTACAGAAGGCTGCAATTAGGTCACCTCAAACCATTCTCTTTTCCAGGCTGAACAAACCCATTTCTCAAAATCTTTCCACATGGTAGAGGTGCTCCATCCTTCTAATCTCTTGGTGTCTCTCTTCTGTACTCAGTACAGCATGTCCATGTCCTTCTTGTGCTGCAATCCATTGCTGGTTGCAGTTATTTGCCCAAGAGGATAGCAAGGATTTTTTTCTGGAAGAGAAATTTTTATTTACCTTTGCTGGAGTTCCTGAAGTTTTTCAGCTCAATTTTCCAGCTTATTGATGTCCCTTCACACAGCAGCTCCATTGTTCAGTTGGCCAATTTCTCCTCTCAATTTTTTGTCTTCTATAAGATTCGTGGAGGATGTACTCTACCCACTCTATTACATTACTCAGATCATGAATGAATTTATAAACTCTATTGGCCTCAGTATAGATCCTTGAGGGATGTCACTACTGACTGCCAGCAGGATTTTGTGCTACTGGTCAGTATTAATTTGGCCTGACAGTCAAGGTAATTTTCTACTCACCTTATTCAGTCCATCTCTTGTCAATTTGGCTTTAAAGAGAAAATGTCAAAGGCCTTGATAAAGACAATTTGATGGGCCAAGAGCACTTTGTGCACAACCTTTTCCATAGATATAAGCAGCTAACTTTTTAGTTAATAGTTAGATAAAACAACTGCTGCAGGAATTGTGTTATGGTTCTTCAAAAACAGCTACACTTAATAGCAAGTAGTCATCAGTGAGTCCAAATGAAAATGGTTTCACAACTGATTGAAATGTCAGGGAAAGAGAGATTTGGCACACACCTAAAGTACTTTCCTGGTCTAAAAAACTACAGAAGGATTCCTCTCATTTTGATACAAACACTAGCTGTTGGCTATCAGAAGGTTCTGTTCAGGGGTGCAAGTCTCAAGCATTCATCCTTATTTGTCAGAAAACATGAACTATAAAGCATATTTGAAATTCCTACACTTTTCAGGAGGGATGAATCATATTGGAAAATAATAATTTAACAATTGCCAACAATTTATCCTAATCTACCAATTTCTGGAGAGATAACTTGCATATATTAGACCTACTAATGTAGGAACTAAGACTCTAAGAAATATTTATGGCACACAAATGTAAGGAGTTCAAAACTTGTCTTTTTTCATCAGAAATTCAAGAGTTTTCTTATAAATTTGTATTTGAACAGAACATAAATGAAGCACTATGTAGCAGCTGACAAGCACTATTTGTGATAACAAATAAAGTACTAAACAAATAATCTGTCACCCGTTCACCTTTTTAAGTCTGGGACTGGGAAAGATATGCATATCTCAGAAATGTTTCAATGGTAACCATGCACAGGCAAAAAAAAAAAAAGTGAGAAAATAAAGTAGAATTCTGAGATGTAATTATCACTTGTCTACTTACTTTTCCCTTTATTTTCAAGAAAATTGCCTAATAATGCTTACTACCCTTTTTCAGCTAACATCTAATCATTTCTCTTTGCCTTATTGGAAAATTATTGCTACTTACTCACACAATAAGATGACAACAAAGTCTTCTAACCAGTGCAGACATGAACAAAAAAATGACATACAGCATCATTGATAACATTATATGGGTTCTGTTTTCAATTATGATTCTTAGAAGTATGCTATAGGGAAGATGGAGTAACAAGTCTTATGAATATTTAGCATAGTTATGGGGAAAATAAATTATGTCAAGTCTGAGATGCTGCCAAAAAAAAATGTAAAATAGTGCCATGGAAGTTAAGGGCAATTCTAGGCCTTAGGTATGATTTCATAGATAGCATCTGGAGATCCCTCTTTTCCTGTTCTGTTCCAAAAGAATCAGTTCTTTGAGACAAAGTCAGAAGGGGATTAACTCTGCTACTTTTATGAGGAAGACACCCTAGGGAAGAGGGAACTATTGAGTATTTGGTGTTTCCTGCTGATTCCCTTGCTGCTGTACAAGTTATAACCTAGTGCTTCCATAAAACCCTTACAAGGATTGCTTTTTTCCTTCAGATTTGTCAAGTATGACTAATAGAGCAATGCATTTACATGTACTTAGCCCACAGGGGTTTGAGGATTAATCCCTTATAAAGATATCTGGTCCTCAAGTGTAAAGAAAATTATTCTAGCAGGAACAAGCAATTTCCCCTCAAGGTGAAACAAAGACTACAACTAGGAAAAGATTTAAGAGTAAGAAAAACAACAATTCTCTATTGAGTCTGGTCCTGCCAAGTAGGATGACATGGAAGATACTTAAAGGGTGTTCATCTCTTGAAGGCCTGTTTGTTTCTCTTCCAAGAATATGATTTGGCATGATGATCAATATCTGTAGTCCCATATGTAGTACTGTTTGTGGAAAACATATAGATAGCAACCCTACGAAATAAGCACGAAGATGATTAAAAAGGTTAGTTATACATAAAACTATTTTTTTCACTTTAACAACCATTTGAGCGTCAAAGTATGAAGTTCTTTTAAGGAAAAAAATAATCTGTATGTATTAGCAGTTAATAATGTTATGTAAAAGATGTCGTTTAGATCTATCTCCAAAAGTCATGCTACAGCTGCATTCTAATTAGTTCATTACAAATCATGTCCAAATGCAGCAACTGGGATTAATTGTTAAACTGCTCTTTATAGCATTAGAATGACTTTTAGCATCAGGGAAAGAGAAAAAAAAAAATCTTACAAAGATCAAAGTTGTCCAAGATTAGAATTTTGATGTATTGCCAGGTCTGAAATACCAGCATAAGAGCAAAAGTGTTTGGAAAACTTTACATTATTTGGTATTATGAATGCTAATAATTGGCAAATAAGGACCTATTTTTACCTAAAGACATTTGCAAGACATGAAACAGAATTTTGGACATTTAATCATCCCAAAAAGATTGATTTATCAGGTATGATGTAAACCTGACAAATTCAATTGAATTCTCTGTTGTAGTGTAAGCCTCGCTAATTATATGATACTTCAGCAGTTAGGATACTCAACCCAGAAGTAAACAAATTAATGGGACTTTCCTCATTTCAATTTGATTTGAAATAACAGTTTTATCATCCTACAGATGTTCACTAATTGCTCACCTTCTGACACTAATACACATTCTGCCCCCGACCAGAATTGTGAGCCACTGTAGGGACACTGCAAACTCAGAATAAGGCTGTTAGATGCCAGAATGAGACTTGATAGAGCTGCAGACATATAGGCATCTTCCACCTAAGGAGGACAGAATCATCAGCACCATACTTGATGTTTTTAATCAACAACTTTGTATTATAAGATACTTACACAGAGCAAGAAACTAAATCTCAGACACAGGTACCTGAATCCAAAATTATAGTCAGTCATCCATGTTGTAGCCTTCTGTTCTGGATCTGTGGAACCTGTGCATGTGGTGTGCAACTCAGTTTGAACTAAATGAGAAGTAAAATCAATAAATATATTTCCAGAAGATCATATAGGTGCTTTGTAAGCTAGGAAGTCTTGTTACAACCTTAAATAAGCTGTAATTCTGCAGGTAATTAGATGACTACTTAGTTTAATCACACAAGTATTGTTATGCTGTTGTCGTCCATGAAAGCATTCACTTGTTTAAAAGTAGGTACATGGTATTATTATTGAATGAAACCTTTATCTGACTAGTTCATTTGCATGCATTTCAATTATTTGGGTTCTCCTTTTCTGGCTTTTTTTTATTCAACAGATGACTTTACAAGGTCTTCATTACTTTCTAATTGCCAAAACTGCTGTTGACTATTTTCTATCTTACTGACAAGTTGATTTAAAGTAATTCAGCAATTTAGAACCTTCATTAATTTCATCCTTTGTGCATTTAGTAAATGGACTAATCTTTTTACTATGCTCTTATCTGTAGTAGCTCATCTGATTTTCTCTAACTCTCTGACTACATTAATTCCCTCCCCATTTTGGCTGCTTTTTGCTCTCTGAGGTATCAGTTTCTGTACAGATATTCTTGTCTTAATGTATCACTTGTTTTTCAACCTTTAAGTCCTCAAATAGTGGTTTTGAACTCCTGTTGGAAGGTGAAAAAAATCCCATTTTTAATATCTTTATCTACACAAAGACTGGAAAGATGAGTTGGCTGGAGTCAGTTGAGATTGGCTATATCACAGAGACTGTCCTAAAAAAGCCTACTGCCAAAAAATAGGTACCTGCATGCAAAATTGCTTTATGTTTTCCAACTTGTCTGCTTCCTCAGTTGTCTCTTTAGCTGCACAGTGGAAGAACTAGGACTAAGGTCAGCACTAAGGTCAGTCTTCATTTGTGCTGATACATCCCAAATACTTACAAAAATAGCTAACAACACTGGAAAATAATGTTTAAAAATAACTGTTTGGCTGTTAGTTTTGGATGAGTTAAATCTGTACTGTGAAACATAAGCAACTGAAATAATGAAGTATAGGAAGAGTAAAATGCTCCAGGGTAGATACTTAGAGATGAAAAAAAACTTGACAGAAAAGCTCTGCTTTCCTCAGCCTTCAATAACACTTTTTTTCTCTTCCTCTTTTTTCTCTTTACCCAGTGTCAAAGACAACACTCCTGCCAAATGTAACTGCTGCCTCTTTGGATTGTAATTTCTGTCAGCAGAAAACCCATTTCAAAATCATCTACATGTCTGATAATTGCTGCATCAAGGAAAGGTAGCACATGAAAATAGAACAGGACTTCAGGACTATAGCACTTTTGAGGTCCTAGATCTCTGACTATATAAATAAAAATATTCATACAGCAAACCATATTAATTTTTATTCTCGATAGATTACCATTAAAAGCTTGAATGTGAATTGAATTTTTCATACTTCCACACAAATAAGGGACTTGACAGAAATATATAATGAGAACACTATAAAGTTGCTTAGAGTTTTGTGTTTTACCAGAGACTGCTCTGTGTTGCCAGTCTGGTTTTGTGTCACTGAAGCTGGAGGTTTAACCATTGCCTTCTTCTAAGAGGAATGAAAGAGCCCCATGATGCATGTGTGCTATCACACTGCAGAATATCAAGGGTTTGCAACCCAAACATATAAATGAACAACTCCTCATGTTCTTATGTGTATGCATTAAAAATACAAGGTGCACAGTGGAAAGAGACAGACAAAGCTGCTGGGCCACACATACAGGCTGCTAAAATGACCACTAGAAAACACTTTGCTGAAAGACTGCCTGGGTTAAATGAAGAATAAGCATGAAATCATCAGCTGATTTATTTCTTTTGGGTTCAGGGAAACAATGTTTATTTTTTTTGCATTGTTAGTAAACAAATACCTTCCTTATTTCTAATTTTACTGAGAGCTGCGGTCATTCTGAATTACATAAGGCCACTCAGGTAAAAGAAAAAGGTGGGAAGGGGAGGGGAAAGGGAGTGTGTAAATAAATCCTAAAGGAGAATGAAGTATTTAAGTATTTTGAATCTAGATTCTGTTTCATTGAAATACATTATTTCCTAAATTTTGTCTTGGATTTTTATGGCTAAGCCGTAACTGAGTTGAAATGAATACGATAAAATGAACTCATAGAAATTTCTATAAAAACTTACAATATAAGAAAATCCTTCTGATTTTTCTTAGATTGAATTTAAATGTAATACCTTTTCTTCTTTGTTAAGCAGAAATTTGTTTCCTCATCTCCAGAAGGAATATTTTTGTAAATTTTGTGAATTACATGAGTCTACTGGACTGCATCTGGACCATGAGAAGCCCAGTAGCATATTGATAGATGGTACAGTGGTGAAAGATTAATGTCTAGGACAGTACTCAAAAAGACACAGTGTGTTTCCTGTCTCATAACTACTTCTTCATTTTATTAATTTCCTTTTTACTTATTTTATAACAAAATGTTATTTAAAAATTTTATCTTACATGGGAATTCAGTTGGAAAGTAATATTGATTGCTTACCAATGAATTTCCTGATAGCAAAAGCATCTATTTCTCTCTGGCCTCTTTAATTATGATGTCCAAGTTCCAGTGAAAATGTTTGCCTTATTGATATGTGAGGGTTTTTATTCCCAAAGGAAAATATATCTTTCAGAAATTATTAAGAAACACTATTGTTTTCAGAAGACACCATTATGTCTGTTTTTGAGGCATATGTGTCACATTTTGATATATCTTGTCAGGTTTAATCAATCCTGTTGATGTATGTGAGACATGATCCAATTTCGCATGATCAGAATTGCTTCATTTGACATACCACCATGTGACACTGAAGGTCAAATTGCAAACAATAACAAACCAACACAAACTTTGTACTGTATTAAAATATTTAAAAAAAACAGAAGAAATTTTTGAAGACAAGTAATGTTCTTAGATTTGAAATATTTACATTTTAACTACTTGTTGTATTTTGGTGGCCAAATCAGAGTTTCTAGTATTATGAATTCGTCCAGTAGTGTAACTCAGCACAGAAACCTTACCAACACTCTTTAGGTTGATAATTAATTTGTGAAGACTGATAGAACAATCTGAAATGGAGAATGAGGAGTTGTTTTCCCATTTGTTTGTGAAGGCTGGGTAATTAGAGTACTGAAGTGTACAGCACAAGTCCTTATGAATTCAAAGGTAATCTCTGCCATTACATGTATGGGTTTTTTTGAAAAAGCTGGACTAAAAGATAAAAATTTTGATTCCTACAAATAAACCCTAGCCAAACAAAAAATCCCCTGCTTCTTACAGAGCATTGATAAGGGTGGGAATTTATTTATTTGCCCAGTTGATATCTGATTTCTGGAAAAAAAAAAGCAAGCAAACGAGCAGACTGTGTTATAGCAGAATTTGCTTCATATATATGTGAATTCACTTGAATTCGTGTGAATGATTTCCTGTGAATGAATTTACATTCACTATCCTCCATCTGTAGCAATATCTACAACTTCCCTTCCAAGGGTGACATGTGCTGAGCTAAAATTTTTATCATAAAAAGTTTCTGGAACTCTCAGTGTTTCAAATTCATGCTGAATAAACTTTTCTGATACAGTTTCAAGAAGTTCTTTATCAGAGGATTCTGCAGTTGCTGCTGAAACATAACAATGCACTTCTAAGAAACGTGGACACTTTTGTTTCCTTGAACTTTACCTCATTAAGCTACCTTTTCTTTTATATGTTTACTTGCAATAGAGGTATAGAAATATAGAAATCAGAAATTAGTCCAGGCCTAAAATAATTGTCTGGTGCTCTATGATGTAGGAGCAGGGAATAACTGCAAGCTATGAAGGATCCTTATCAGAGCAGATGGATATTCCTGAGAGAACTGCACTCCTTGGGAACCCCATGCCAGAACACAGGGGAAGTGTGAGAAGGAAGGATCAGCAAAGAACCCCCCATAAATATTGACCATAACCCCACATCCTCAACCTGTGCAGGGAGTGAATTTGATCCAGGTAAGTGAGGGAAGGAAAGCTGTTGTAAAGTTTGTCTGTGTCTTTTCACTACCCAAATCAGCAATTAAATTTTATTCTTATTGCAAATAAATTATTTTTTTACAAGTTCAGTCTCTATTGCCTGCGATGGTAACTGGTAAGTCATGTCCCCATTTTTATCTTGAACCATGAGCTTTCTCATCCCATTTTCTCCCCCATCCCACTAGGGAGGGAAAGTGAGTGAGCAGCTAGGTGTGGGTTTGGCTGTTTGCTTAGGCTAACTCAACACAGATTGAGTTAGCCTTAGCAAACAAAACAAACATCTTTTTGTTTATATGTGATGCATGAAGAAGTAGAGGTAAATGGTAACTCCTTTTTAGTGGCAGAGGTTTTGTGCATGAGAAATTGAGAAGAAAGGGGGCAAGAGGATCATATTTTGGTAGTTGCACACTTGCAAGGATAAGCATTAATTGAAGGGAAAAAGTTCTTAAATTTAAACACTTGTATAAAACCATATTAAGTGTAATGGGAATTTACATCTGGAAAAAGTAAAAAAAATATCACTGAAGAAAGACACCTTCTAACTTTTGAATGGTTTTCATTCACAATTTTCTCTTTGTTCATATTCTATTCATAAATTCATGGCATGAGTATTTGGCTCTTATAAGTATTATATTACACTATAGATATCATATTATATTACAATACATTATATTATATTAATCATATTATCTATGTAGCACTTATATAAGTAAATATAAACACTAAAATATATAATATGGATAATATCGCTGTAGATATGAAACAAATCTTACACCATATAAGGCCGATTTATTCAGCAGGGAATGCATTTGGATGCTGACCTTTAAAATCATTAGGATAATAGAGATTCTCATATTTACAGAATATAGAAAAATAGTGCTATGATTTGTACTTTGGGGATAACTAAATCTCCTTCTGTTAAAGGTTGTTGAGAATATGAGGTTTTATTTTTATCTCTTGCTAGCTGAGGTCATTTCTGCAACTTGATGACAATGTTTTTACCAATACCATCTGAAACAAATTGAGGTCAGTGTACATTTTCTCACTGCCCTGCTCTCAGATTTCTTCCATGAACTGGAGAAGGTTTCAATTTACTGAAGCACTGAAGTAGGTAAGATCCAATCAAAGTAAAAGCAGAATCAATAAATGCTAACCTCAGGTGGCTAAATAGCAGCGACATCAGACAGGGGAAAAAGTTGCTTGCAGGTCCAAAATACTATTGTTCTCTATGAAGCTATATGTTCTTATATTGCTTGTTTACTGTATTTAACATGTTTGAAAAACAGGATGGATTTTCTGTCTGGGCTAGGAATGCACCTATAAGTTTTTGCAAATGTTCAGAAAATATAGACAATCCATGGAAGCCACTCCATGGATATCCAATATATCTGTCCAATATAGATGCCAATCCAAATTCAGCTCATTTCTGTAGTGTATTTCCCACTTCTTTATCTCCTAGCTTTTAGAGGTTGTTTCAAATAAATTATACATTTTTAAACACAATGATCAATAAAATATGCAAAAAATATTCACAAAACAAGTTATGTATTGAACTGGCTACACAAATTTGGTAAAAAGTTAGTTTTAACTTTAAATAATTCAGTTATCACTGCTGTTTTTTTCATATATAAATATTCAGGAAAAAATATTTTCATGTCAGCAGTATCATATAGGAAATATGTTTTAAGAGGAAAAGATGCCATCTGTAGTTACAGAATAGTTATGGGTTTATATATACTTTAATTTTGCTTTTAAAACAAACACAATTATATTTTTTGCTGAATATCAGTTAAACTGTATTATCCTCAGTGTAGCTCTGTTGTGTCAGCACTCAAATTCTTTCATCACTCATCAGAAATTTTTAAAAATCAGCATTAGCTATGATTTCCCTGCTCTATCTGTGTGAATTTAATTTTTTTCCCAGAGGTTGTATTGGGTTTTATGGCCAGGTTTTGGTAGCAGGGGGCTACAGGGGAGGCTTCTGTGAGAGGCTAGTAGAAGCTTCTACCATGTCCAGCAAAGACACTGCCAGCCAGCTCCAAAATGGACATGCTGCTGACCTATCAGGAATGATGGTAATGCCTCTGTAATAATATATTTAATAATAAGAAGAAAAGGTTATTGTGCAGTCGTAATTACAGCCAGAGAAAAGCAGGAGGAGAACATGAGAAGAGCAATTCTGCAGACACCAAGGTCAGTGGAGAAGGAGAGGGAGGAGACACTCCAGGCACTGGAGCTGAGATTCCCCTGTATCTCATGGCAAGGACCATGATGAGGCAGCTGTGCCCCTGCAGCCCATGGAGGGATGTAGAGAGCCACTCACAGCCCATGGAGGGGACCCATGCTGGAACAGGTGGATGCCTGAGAGGAGGCTGTGAAGCCATGGGAACTCCCTGTGCTGGAGCAAACTACTGGCAGACCTGTGGAGAGAAGAGCCCATGCTGGAAGAGGTTTTCTGCTAGGAGCTGTGACCCTATGGGCAGCCACACTGGAGCAGCCTGTCCTTGAGGGACTGCACCCTGTGGAAGAGTGACCCACATTGCAGCTCTTCAGGAAGGACTGTTGCTCATGGGATGGACTCAGATTGGAGAAGTTAATGGAAAACTGTCTCACATAGCAGGGATGCCACACTGGTACAAGGGAAGGATTTTTCTCCCCAAGAAGCAGCAGAAACAAATTGTGATGAATTGACAATAACCCCCATTCCCTGTTTCCCTGCACCACTGCAGGGAGGAGGTAGAGCTGGGAAGGAGGGAGGGATAGGGGCAGGTATTTTTAAGGTCTTCTACTTCAGAGCATTATCCTGCTCTGGTTTTTTTTTAGAAATATATTTAATTAACAGCTGCAATAGCTCTGTATTGCCCATGACAGTATTTGGTGAGTGAAATACATTAGATGTCCATATCTCATCAATGATATTGAAATATTGATCCATGAAGATTTGCAACAGAAGTAAATGAGTGAAAATTTGCCTTCCTTTTCTTCTTGATATCTAGGTAAATTATGAAAGTATGCACTATTTATATATTTATATCTTATAAAGTAATTAAGGTGTATACCAATAAAATTGGCATATTTCATAGCTCAATACATTTTGAATTTTTTTCCAATTCTTTATTAATGTATAATAAAAAAGTAATGTAAGTAGTAGGCAGCATTTTAATGTAAAAGGTCACTCAGTTCTCCTTTACTGAAGAAGGATGAAACATTACTTGACTTTAAATATAGTCACAGATAAATATCTATTCAGTTCTTCAATATGCAGTCTATAATCACAGTCCACTTCTTTCATTATAAGGAAAAATTCTCTTTTTATTTAACATAAATCTCTTCTTTTGCAAACAGAATGAGGACATCTGGTTTTTATTCTTTTCATGGCAGTCTTTTTTGTCTGTTAAATAAAACAAAACCATTGTCTCTGACCTTTCCTCCTTAGCTATGTTTTCAACTTTTTCATGCTATTTTTGCTTGCTATCTTCAACTTTGACTATACTTTTCTTTCTGAGTGGGTCAAGATAAGACTGAAACTTAGGACAGAAAAATCATATTGCTTCCCAGATGACATTTTCCTGTTTCATACAGAGAATAATTTTTTTTGCCCATCACCAATGTTTAACTTATGGACTTCTGTGAACCACCATCTTTTAAGCACTTAAATATAGTCCGTATTTTTTTAGTGAATTTTGCAGAACAGAACTGTAACACTGTACAACTGCTATGCACTGATATTCTTACTGATTTTAAAGCATCTTTATTTTGCAGACTTTAAAATCCAATCATCTAATCTGTTTGAAACCTATCTGATTTGATTTAGTCAGATTTGTTGCTGTCATCAGCAAATTTTAGAATATGCTTTGCATTCTACTGGTTAACTCAATAAAAGTATTGAACAAAATTGTGACCAGACCAGAAACCTCACATACTAACCAATCAAAGACTTGGCATCTATTCATTCAGTGATATTTTCAATATCAGTTTTGGCTATCCCTGAAAATTTAATCTCATTATAATTCTCTGCTTTAATTTTCAGAATGTCATCTTAGACACTTCCAAAACTTTTTAAAATAAATGCATAATTATTTCACTGTTTCAATGTTACCTGCTAGGCTTATTATTATATCAAAGAATATTCGATAATTATGTCCCAATTTGTTAATGAGATCCAAACTCTGTGTCATTACATACTGAAAATCAATTATTGATATAAAAACACTTCAGGTAAAGATTTATGTATTCACAGTAATAATTCTTGGTTCATACTATGAACCAAGTGTGCCTTTGTCTTGTCAGGGGCAGTTAAATATTGATAATTTCCAGCAGCAGAATAAAGGCTTAATTTTGCAAGCAAAGACCAGGAAGCTAACATACTTTCATATGCTAAATTTCTACTTTTTTTCCTTCTTTAAGATATATTTTTTTTTTCTTTCTTTCTTTAAGCTATTTAAAGTTAGTGGTTTAGGGTTGTTTTTTTTCCCAAAGACATTTCAGCTGCTAACATATTTATGGGTGTGCAATAAACACTGAATGCATTTCTGTCTTGATTTGAGCTGAATGGTTTCAGTCTTCAAGGTTAAAAGGTACAGTCACATTATCTGCTTATATAATATGACATCAAACATACAATAGAAGTACTGCATCCATTCCACAAGCATAAAGACTTATGTAAACTCAGGACCCTATTCTTTATATATGTCATATTTGGTAAAAAAGACCATTTTAAAGAGTTGTTAAAATAAAATCATAGAACCCCATTCACAACTACATCTATAAATATAAAAGATGCGATGTAGTCCCAAATCAAAAATGGTATTTGCTGTTGTTGAAAAAAATTATTTCCTCTTTAAAGAGATTAAAACTATGATGTCCCCAGTGTTCAAAAAGTCTAGATAAAATTTTAGTCCAAAAGAGAAAAATTGTGGTCTTTTATACTGGTCTCAGGTATAAAAACTCTATAGACTATCAGGGGTTTTGTTCTGTTTTGTGAGTTTTTTTAAATATATTTACTTGACAGTAGTTAGTTTAGTAGTTAGCTTAAATACATATCTTCTAAGACTAAAATATTTTCAGATATTGAAATATCATGTGGAAATAAAGCAGACAATATTCAGACAAGCTGCGCTCTGTTTCAAGCAGGGATGGGCAGGGAGGGGAGATTTTGCAAGCATATGTATATTTCTGCACTCATAAAGCCATTAGTGTCCCATTCTCTTTGCTGCAATTGTTCTATACAATATTCAGCAAGCGTGGCATGACAAGAATACCTGAGGGCATAATCATTGTTATTCCAGAGTTTCTGTTCAGTGAGAAGGCCTGTATCTGAGCTGCAAAATTGGTAAGTGAGAGCAAGCTTTGTGGAATGTAAACAATCAAACATAAAGCTAGTCAAAGGGCATTATTGGGAAGATGGGTACGCTTGAACAATACTTAGTACAATTTATTTTTTTTCACTGAGCAATTCATCAAGCCTGAGTAATTTTTTTCTTTACAATAGAACCATAAATGAACAGTCATAAAAAAGAGATGATGCACTGTACTTGAGATATCAGCTAAGGCTTTTTGCTGTTCCATTAAACTTTTTTACAGAATTTTGTAATAAAAATTCACCCCTGTATTAAACCCTTGAAGCAGTGGCATCTTATTACGATATAATTAAAAGCAATCAGTTAATTTCTGTGTGATTGATGTCATATATTTGCTCTCCCATATGTCAGTGGCAAATTTAATGTCTATATAAATGTCTAATCTGAAAAAAGCAAATTCTAAAGCATAAAAACAGAACTTGCAAGGATTCCAGATGTATAGTACTTAGAGCTTCTTGCTACATATCTACATTTGCAAATTAATCTTCTAGATTTGGGCCAAAACTGTACCTACTATATCTATCTATAAGTGAAAAAAGACTGAAAAAATCTTCAAATGTAATTATAATGACAGTAGTATTGCACTCCCTTGTGATGCTGGCTTCACATTCTGCTGTGCACTGACCTTGACAACACAGGGATTGCCTCCTGAATTCCTTCTGCTCCAAGACACAGACTTCTTTTTAAATGGTAAATCCAAGGAGCACTGAAATTCCCATCTGCTAATGTGGCTCTTTTTCCAAGTAGTTCTCTTAGTGATTTAACCTTACTCTTATCTGAAAAACAAGTTACTTCAGTTTATCTACCAAGAGCCACTTCTGCTTAATGAAATGAGTAGCTCTTGCCTCCATAAGAGGAAAACAACTTAGACGTTTATTCTTTATGATAGAGGTCTGGACAATCACTAACCATGTAAAGTTTAACAAGGGCAAGTACGGGATTCTGAATCTGGGATGTGTCAATCCTGGATGTACCTACAGACTGGGGAAGGAGAGACTGAAGAGCAGTACCACAGAAAGTGACCTGGGGGTCACCATCATTGGCAAGTTCAATCTGAGTCAGCAGTGCCCTGGAAGCCAGAAGGGCCAGCTGTGTCCTGGGGGACATCAGGCACAGCATTTGTGGCCATAGATGGAGGCGATTGTCCTGCTCTGCTCTCCACTGGTGCAGCCTCACTTTGAATCCTGTGTAGAGCTTTGGGCATCAAATTATAAGAACAATATAAAGCTATTAGGTTGTATCCAAAGGAGATGAAGATGGTGAAGGTTCCAGAGGGGAAGCCTTACAAGGAGTAGCTGAAGTCACTTGGCTTGTAAAACCTAGATAAAATGAGAGATCAAGGGGAAGCCTCCTCTACAGCTTCCTCATGAGGTGAAGCAGAGGGGCAGACACATCTTTTTTCTGTGCTAACCAGTGACAGGACCTGAGGGAATGGCCTGAAGTTGTGTCAGGGGAGATTGAGCCTGGATATTAGGGAAAGGTTCTTGAACTAGAGGGTGGTTGGGCACTGGAACAGGCTCCCCAGGAAAGTGGTGACAGCTCCAAGCCTGGCAGAGTTCAAGAAGATGTTAGAGAATGTGCTCAGACAGATTTTTGGGGTGGTCCTGTACAGTGACAGGAGTCAGCCTCAATGATATTTGTGGGTCCTTTCCACCTCAGGAAATTCTATGATTATTCCTCTTAGTAAAAGATACATTCAAAGACTTTCCCAGCCATTCATTACACTGCATTCCTTGAAGTTAGCTATTGAAAAACTATTCTACAGGTAACTGTATTTTCTCTAACTTATATAGGGGATTTACCCATTTATCATTTTTAGAACATGAGGGTGACCACACTGTATCAATCAGATTTTTTCTCCTAAAATGGCCCTAAACAGGGCCTGAGGAATGCTGAAAACAGAGCAACCATGATATTTCTTCCTAACACTTTCCCAATGTCTTCTTAATACAGCCCAGCAGGCTTACTTAGCTTTCATTGTTGCAGAAGCATATTGCCGACTTCTGTTTAACTTGTTGTCTCAAAAAAATGGTTTGTCTCTTTTCTGTCTTGGCAGTCAGCTTCCAGCCTGTACTGTTGAATGATGTTATTTTGTCCAATGTACAGGGCTATTGAAATCGAAGTTATTTTTGTCCACCCATTTCTCTAGTCAGTTGAAAATCTTTTCAATAACAGACAGTCCTTCAATGTAAAAGCTGTCCTCCATCCAGAGACATGCTGAAAGTGTATTTTCCCTCATCATGCACACCACTAATGAGGATGTTGAACAATATTGACCTTAGTATCAACTCTGAGGAGTAACTCAGGCTGACGTAAAATATCTGGCTAAAGCTGGGTTTTGAAGTGCTGACAATTGTTCTTTCAGCACAGCAATTTAGTCAATTTTTCACCCAGCCTGTCATTCTATGTATCCAGACCATTTTTTTCCAATACAGCTACAAGAAGCTGTGCTATGGGACACCATGTAAAAAATCTTGGCAACATCAGGGCAGTCACTTCTCTTCCCTAGCCCACCACTCTGATCTTCCTTTTAGAGAAGGAAATAGTTTTGGTGAGGCATCAGTCCACCCTCCGTAAATGGCTGTTCTCAGTTGTCCTCTTGTCCTATGTGTGCCTGGATGTAGTTTCCAATCTTCAGCTGAGTATAGTCTGCACCTCCCTGAATCTCTCTTTCTTGCCTATCTTGAAGGTGAGTGTGACCTTTGCTTTTTTTTTTTTTTTTTTGAGTCACTTGAAACCTTTCCTGACTCTCGGTGTTTCAAAGATGATGAAAGATGGATGGTTTTGATGGGTTTGCATCATTATCAGTCAGTTCTCCAATTGTCTTTGAATGATCTCATTCTTTTGTTACTAATATAAGCACAAATTTTAAGGAACTAATTCAATGTTAGAATTTATTAAGGAAATTCTCAAAGACAGAACATATCTAGATTTTGAGAAGGAATTATTCCCTTGTTTGTTTTTCTCCTAGAATCTGGTTTCATAAAATCCTGCTAATGTTATGATCCACATTTAATATCACTTTCTTAAACAAGTATTTCAGAAGAAATAAAAACAGAAGGAAAGGAAAATTGTTCTTTTTTTATCTTTCTGACTTCAAAGATGAAGTCAACTTTCTTATAAGTCAAAGCAAACCTTTAACAGTAATGTTGATAAATAATACTCCATTTATGCTCTTTGTATTTGTATAAAGAAAAAAAGGTAAGCAAAGGATTTTTTTGTCTTTTGCTTTTTACATATTATAGCTTCTTAGAAGAAATCAAATATTCTTTAAACAAATATGTTTGAAAGACAAATTGCATACAAAAAAATCTAAACCATTTAGTTGTACTTCTGGTTTTACAATACAGAAGAGAATAAGACAAGCTCTTGGGAATTCTTGAAAGGAATAATTTAATTCCTACATAGAAAAGAAGACAGTAAAATATTTAAGGAATTGAATAGTGCAAGAGTCAATATTGTACCAACTTTTAATAAGGAATTGGTTACTCTCAGCACATATATAACAGTATTGTTATACATAATAATTTTTACATATATATATATAGGTAAATCCTTTTTATATACTCTATTCACACTTTTCCTATGTTTGAAATATCCTGTTATCAGATAATAATGAGAACTAAAAAAACCTCATGAACTAATGAATTCCTCTGTCTGATGTGGAGATATAGCCAAGAAGTGAACATATCTTCTAAGATAAAAAAGTAATTAAATTGCCAATAGATGAAAAATATAAAAATATTGATTGTTTTTACATGAAGAGGTACATTGAGGGAACAAAAAAAGTATGATTTCACAGCTGGCTTAAACTAAACTGTGCACTTCTGTTGTAAGGGAAGGTCCCAACACACTCTTTATACCTCTTCCTTTTGCTCATGCATCAACTTTTCCATAGCTTCTTTAATGCTGGCTGTAGCAGTGTTTCAGACAAACCTACTGGTCTGCTGATATTTATTAGTTAGAGAGTTTAAAAATTGTTGTGGTGGGAGTATTTTGAAAAGTGACAATTTAAGGCACTTTTAAACTAAAATCTAAACCAATTAAACAAACACTTTATGAAATTCAAAATTTTTTATTAACAGAATTTTTGCTTTTAATTGCTCATTTTTGCACATTTTTACTCATTATCACCACATATTTAAGGCTACTCACCCTTATTAATTAAGGCTTACAGTAGTTGTGAATTTACAGTGCTAGGGAGCTCAAATCATGGTTATCACTGATGGCTGCAGTCCTTGGTGGCTCCATGTAACCAATATCAGAGTGGTTGGATGTAAGAACTCCTGGTAAAATAAAAAGACTTCATTGAAGTGAGTTTGACTTCTTTTTTTGCTGATTTGCTTCACTTTGCCTAACAGGTTGTTCACGTCCCCCTCGAATAAGTGAGGTGTCTCATCTGCTACTGATCCAGCTTATTTTTGTTTCCAGCCATGTCTCTTGCCCATGCAGGTGGATGCACCACCTGTTTGACGTTCTACTTCCCTTGTCATTTTTTCCTCTATCACTTGGATGCCTCATGGTGCAGCAAACACAGTCTTTCTTTACCCCTTGAACTGTCACATTGCTCAAATATTTATTTAAAATAATTTCTGTCTGGTTATGGCATCACATTATTACAAAATATTTCTATGGCAAACTACACTATTTCAGCATTTGGGTTCAGTTTGCAATATTGTATGCTGATTATTGCATTCTCAGTTTAAAATTGTCACAGGATTCTCTTTAGCGAAAGAAAAAAAAAAAGAAATTGTCAGTACATAAAAATTTTCCTCAATTTTCTTCCCCAACATGTTTCTAAGTGAAAAATCTGTGCAATAATTGATTTTTTTTTTGAAAGATTTTATCTATTTGTTTAATTCTACTCAATAAAGTAAATGCAATAAAATAAAATTTTGAAACTTCTTTATTTGCATTTGGTTTTTAATGAGTAGAAAATGTTTAAGCTTATGAAGTATGTTCTTTGTTGTGCCAGTAAAAAATTTAAAAGCCAGGGAATTTAAAAAATAAGACTTATGTCACTCAGTAGCTTGACTGAAAATTTAGTTGGGAATTGGCTCTTAGCTTGCAATGCTCAGCTGTTGCAACATGATTATTACCACTGTCTCAAAGATCCCAATTCTACCATAATGTAATCATTTTCAAGTCTTCCATGTCCTTATTCTAACAAATTTGCAATCTATTTTGGTTTACATAATATTTTCCTGTTCTATCATTTTTATTTTGATTCTTTCCAATGTATTTCAGAATCCTACTCACATTGAGTTAATGTACACATAAAGAGTAATTAATGGTTTTCTGCTCAATTATTTTTACAACCTATGCAGAGAACGTTAACGTGATTTAGTCTACAGTGTGCACATGTACTAATACAGGCTTTCTTACACTACAGCATTTTCCCTTATTTTCATATATTAAAATTTATTGGGTAATATCTGGCCTTAACAAGGCAATACTCTACAGTTCTTAGTAACTTTATACTCAGAAAAAAATAACTACTCAAAATATTTGTCATTTATCCTCTTTCTTTAGGTTAATTTCCTGATTAGATGTCTTAACTTACTGTTGCATAAGCTTAAAGCATTATCTTAGATATTTACGTCTAGTTATGAGATGAAATCCCAGAAAGCAAGTCCACAGATTTTTTTTTAAATTTTTTTAATATAGATACAGCAGAATATTTTTAGTTTGTATTTTGAAGTGCAGTCACATCACAGACCCAGTGTTGTTTGGTCATCTGGGCATAGTCAAAATCTGCTGATTTCAGTTACCTGCCCTGAATAATACTGTGAATCTTTAGAGATTGTACTATTGTTTGCTTGCAAAAACCAAACAAAAGTACAATTTTCTCATCTATTTTTTTTTAACTGGTTGCACTCAAGAGGTTTTTATTATATATTTATTAAAAGACATTATTTTGAATTTATTTGCTAATAATTTTGACTGTTCACTCTCATCTTTGGCACTATTGGCATTCAAATGGGTCGGCAACTGTTTTTGTTGTCCCTAGAATAACAATTTGTGTGCATTTAGACTGGAATGATGCTTTAAAAAATTTTTTATGAATAAGCAGGATGGAAATTTAGAGCAATAAATACTTATGTCTTTGCTGATCTTGGTGTTATAGATGATTAGGAGCTTATTTAGTATTTTTTTTCTAATTTTGCCTTGACACAGATAATAAAACAATAAATCACACACTATGTCATCCACAAGTTTTGTCCATAAACAGAAAAAAGCATAAAACCCACCACAAAAACAACAAAAACTGTAAATAGTGCTTTCTGCTCCCCCATGCAAGCATCATTTCCTGTGGTCAGGTACCTGAATATATTAGTATTCTGCCACTAGTTTTTCTCTCTGAGTGAAATGCCTGTCAAATGAGCAGAGGGACAGTTAGTTATGGGCTCTTAACCAGCTGGAAGTTGATTTCATTTGAATGTCTGCAGAGAATGATAAAAACAGTCCTTGCTCTTCTCTATCATGTCTATTCAGTTTAGATTGATTTGTGTTTTCTCAGGATTTCCATAATTTTGTTTTTTCTAAGAGAGAAAAGCCATCTTTTTGTAACAACGTTGTTTTATTTCAGTAATAGATACAGTTGTCCCAAAGTCACCTGCATATGCAAGTATAAAACATAATTAGCCATCAAACAGGAAAAAGAAAAGTATTTAATTGGATGACTCCATTAACACTTTACTTCCTGAGACTCTCATAGAAAACATACCATGAATATGTGTAAACCATGGCTGATGCAAAGAAATAATATAGATAGTAAGAGATGCTGAAATTTGTTTATATTTCCAGGAAAGGAGATTGAATTATATTCAATGTCCTCAGAAAGGACATGTAATATTTGAACATATAGTACAGAAATAAGATGCAAACATAAATTAAGACACATAAGATATGTCAATTAAAATAAAACTTTTTTTATACATCACTAATTTTGAAAGGATTCTGGGTGAATGAAACTATATATGCTCAGAAAATAATCTCCTAGACAAAAAGATAGAAGAAAAGCAGAATTTAATGTTGGTTATATACCAGCAGCCTTATTTAGGAATTTTTTCCAACATGGATAAAATAGTCAAGTGTCAATTTTATATCTGAGGTATCAGTTAAATATTGATATAGATTCATAATTTTGAGAGATATATATAAGAGTGAGTATTAAAATTTGTAGAGCATAGAGTTTATATCTTTGTACTTTGATTGTCATAGAGAAATATTTCTTTGTCTTTTTAAATTTACCGATTTTCTTTTTGCACAAAAAATATATCTTATGCTCTTGACATCAATAATATTTTTTACAATATCCAGCTACCTTTTTTTTATATTTGTTCTATTCCCTGGAAAATATTCAGTATCTCATGTTGCTTTATCAATCATGCATAAAATGACAATAAATGCTTTATCCCAATAGAACTTTAATTGTGTTTTCATTAAATCAGCTGGATCAGTAAGAAAACATGCGTTCTTACAGCATTTCTCTTTTGATAATCAAAGTGTCTAGAAAACAAGATGCAAGGTAAAAGCATATTTTCTATCAAATTTGCTGCATTTTTGTAAAATAGGTGTGTCAAGATAAAATTACTCTTCAGATCTGATATTAAGAAACATTCAAATACAAGACATAGAATTAGTTGCTGAGCTAAAGATGTTTATATCAGATAAGAAGTAAATAAAACACAGTGTCAATGTTTAAGGTATTCGGCACAGCTGAAAAAGAAATCTACCTGTAAGTAGATGTAAATTTAAATTTATGTTTGTTATGTAGGAATTTTCATAGGCAGATTGAAATTTTGGTGCTTGGTAGAAAATTGGAATAGAAAAAGAAAATACGACAACACCAGATGCCAATTTCACCTGAAATACATGGAATGAGAAGGAAAACAGAAGTATATATTGACATTAAAAAAACAACACAAACCTCACAAATAAACAGGGTTTTTTTAAACTGCTTAGTACGATTGCCTTTTGAATAAACTATTTGACAATCTTTCATAAATTGCTAACATGCTGGAAAATAGATACATTATCAACAGTATGAGTTACTTCTTGAAGTCCTCTATTGTAATTTCTTGGATTCATTAAAGGATGGTGAATATGACAAATAATACCTGATTAACAACCCAGTTATAAAAGAAAAAGGTTGCTTGAATTTTGGAGGATAAATATTTTTCACTCCCTTGTCTAGTCTATCGTATGTATCAGTCTCTGTGGAGTTAGGGATGTCCTGTAGCTCTTTGGGATTATTATTTGCAATTTAGGCTATAACTTAAATCCTCTTGTTACTCCAGTCTAAGGACATCACTAAAAGAGTCATAATACTTCACAGAATATAGGAGTATTGGCACTGAGATTATGGAAGTATTTTCTTTTGGTAAGTTTCTCAGTTACTCAACTGGACTACCATCTATTTTTGAAGCCTCCCACAGGGACAACATACTAGTCAGAAGGGACCATCATTCAGGTCTGCTACACTGCACTATAAAGCTCCTGAAACCTGGGACACAGCCATAGTGCCTCTGGTGGGCAAGAATTAAAGGATGAGCCCCTTCAGAGCCACTAAAGCTACTCTTTGATCAGCATGAGGAACTGCTGCTTGAATAATATAAATTTGTTTTGCTCTGCTGCTCAGATCCTAAGCATGTTACCTCTGCAGCACTTGCCACCTTTGTAAGCCATGTCTCCAAATGCAAATAAACCAAGCAGAGCACAGCAGAGGTCAGGAAACAGCTAGTTTCCACCTTTTATTTATCATGCTGGAACACATGTGGAAAGTAGAGAAGCAATCGCTAGAATTTAATAATAGAACCCAGATTAGGCATTACTTCAGTATTTAGGAGATAGTGCACAGAGAGGACAGGTCAGAAACATATTTTTCTCTGCTGTTTCATGTAGTCTGGGTGCTCAGTTAAGGCCCTATAGAAAGATGAAAAAATGTAAATACATATACACTAGCTATATATGCATAACAAGATAAAAAATATTCAGCTTATAGGAAAGAGCTGGAGCTTAAACTGCAAGGACAGAGTTATAGCAAAAACCTCCTCTCTCCTATTATCCCAAGATTCCCTATAATAAAGCAGAGGGGGGTGCTGTCACGAAATCAGTTGTGGGGCCCTGATTTCATAGGGCAATGATCCCAAGTACAGATGAAAGATTGGAAACTATCTTATCTCACATGAACTCCTGTAATTCCTAATGGGTCAGACACCAAACAGGATTACCTAAGGTGTAATACACTTCATATATAGCACACTTTTTTTCTACCCATTTTTGCACACTATGTAACTACAGGTATGATTGCAGTCAACTCTCCTAACTTGAGGACATGGTAATTCCTTTTAATAACTTTAGCCCAAAGTAGTACACAAAAGTATCTCTGATATACTAGTTACATGTGCTGAATAAATCTAGAATCTAAACATCAGACATCTAGAAGACAGCTGTATTCAAAACTGACTGTGAAACTTCTCAAACTTTTAAAGTTCTGAACTTCAATGTGTAACATAGGACTTCATCAGCATTTCTAAAATACTGAAATATTTTAAAATACCTTTATAAAATTCAACAGCTAGATCAACAAAGGTGAAATTTAATAAGTAGAGTATTAACCAGTACCTACTTTTATATATACAACTGTCAAATTAATGCAGGGAAACATGACAATACATGCATGTCTGGGGTATGATGAGAAGAAAGCAATATTTTAAATGAAACCACACTCAATTATTTGAGATTAATAATTATACCTTATATTGGTTACTATTAAGACGGGAAAAAGGGGAACTTGGAAGCGGTATTATGAATTGTGCTCTTAGCCTTGCACTCCAGTATTACTCTTTAAAATCTACATAGGTCACAGATAAAAGAGTGTTTCCCAGTAAATATTTACAACTATCCTCACAGTAAAACAATTAAGGTTTGCTCAGCTTGGGATGCACCATGATTCTGACTGCCAGGTTTTCATGGAAAGGAATGTAATACTCTAACCCATCCAATAGCAGGGCTAGTAACTTCCTTTTTCAATTATTGTACACTAATTTTATTTTTTTTAACTTAAAGAGATATACACGTAAGGTGATAGAGCTAATTTTCTTATGAATTATGGGAGACATCTTTAGGAGGTTTTATTACTCCTTCATTGATAACTTTTTTGTCTTAGTAGCATTTTTGGAACAAGACAGAGTTTTTATTGCATGAAACTGTAGGTGTGAGTTGAATATCCTGGGGCACAGTATAAAAAACTGTAGTTTTTTGAAGGTTAGGAGTCCTCAGGGATAGTTCTGGAAGACAGTATAAAATGGAGGAAACTGAATCTGATGCAGTTTCATCTATAAAACCTTTTCTTTTTGGAAGTAGCTTCAGGAGTAAATACCAGAAAAATACCCAGAAACTGCCCTAGCAAAAGCTAAATTGAATTGTTCAAAAGAGAATGGGAGGTTAAGCCAATGAAATGATAGGAAATGACTGTTTTTGAAGTACACTCTCTTCCTGACAACCCCTAATTTCCAAATAAACTGAGATTGAACAAAAAAGGGAAAAATAAAAAATATTGTCTGAAGTACACGAGGCAGAGAAGAAAGGGAACCAAATCAGTCTGGATGGGCACCAAATATTCATCAGAATGAGGAAACCAGACTGAGTGGGTGTGAAAAAAGAGGGAAGCAAAGTGAAACTAGACTGGACTTGAAAGACACAATTGGAGCTAAAAGCACAACAGTGAAAAAGAATATCAGGTTTGATTTAAATGGGGAAATAAGTTCACAGGAAAGAATTAGTTGAAACAGCAGAAAGAATGATGGAAGTTTCAGTAGTTTATGGAGTAAGGGGTCTGATATATGTTCCTGTCTGGAGCAGGACTGATGAATTTACCTAAGGCAAGAGACACTGACATTGGCTGAAAAAACACTTCTTGAAAACAAATTACCATTAAAATGAGAATATCCATTTGGTGGCATAAGAAGTACATCTCCTGTGCTCCAGCCTTTAAACTGCTACCTTCAGTCAAACCTAAGGTGACAGCCTTATCTCCTGGTCCCTGAATGACTAAACACTGCTTTTGTTTCTGTCCCTCTGCCTCCATTTTCCTTTCTTTCCCCGTTTCAGATCATCCCTCAGAAAAGTAATATCTAGTGTAAAATATTGACAATCACTTGGCTGCAATTTAAACTAAACAGCAAGTTACACTTGTGTTATAACAGTTTTCTAATTAAAGTTTTAAATTGTGGAGATTCCATTGTCCTTTATTGTCATTAAAAACATGATAATGAACAATCAGAGTCTTCAGAATTAGTAAGTTAAGGGGATTTCACTTTTAAAGTAATAAATATATTAATGCCTCAGATTCTGATCCTACATAAAAAGGCAGAAGTAATCTGTATATAAGTAAATTCCTTGACCCAATACATAGGCACTTACACCTGAGTATATAATAAATCCTATATTTTAGAAAATGAGCTGTAATTAATTTTAAAATGATTTTGCAAACAGGAGGTTTTTTTCATCTGGTTTGTACACGAGCATGAGATCAAAACAGATACAAGGAAGACACTCTACATTTCAGAGTGGTAGCCTGATTTTTTTTTTAAAGAAAAAATATAATCTTTAAAATAACAGAGGCACAATGCCTTTATACTTTGCAAAAACTCAAAAAAAGAGAGCATTTTGATTGTCTGTTCAAAAAAGTGAAATACATTATAAAATAGAGAAAAGATGAAATATTCATGCTTTGTTGCCTTTTTGTCAAAACATCCAATTATTAATGTCTTGCTTTTGAATTCTGCAAAGAAAATGTGATGTATTCTTGCTCTTTTTCCTCAAGTGTAGGCTTAAAACTACATACAAAAAATTTTAAAAAAAAGCAAAGATAAAGTAATGTATTCTCTTTTATATGTTTTAATCATATAGTGGCAAGCAACGTAGGGTAAGATGCTAGACTTATTATAAAGTATCTGGCAAAAATGTGTAATTTTTGAAAGAGAGTTCAATTCTGTAAAAAAATGTGCCATACACTATGAAATATAACTAGACCTGTAAAAAGCTAGACTTAGTAAAAAACTAAGCATAATCTGGATTCAGTAAGGATCATGAACAGAAAAACCAGTATGAAGGTATTGATAGATTGACTTTTTCTGGTAAGAAACAGACACAATTCCTTTATATTTCAAATTGCTCTTTAATCATTCAATAGTATCAGCTATAAGTAATCTTATATTCACATGAGAGAGAAAAAGTAAAGGTCCAGAGCATTGGAAATATATGATGAAAATGTTGTCCACTGCCTGACATTGAGACTAAATTCTTTAACTATAAAATCAATTGGGTTTCCAAGCTATGCATCTGCACCTAGAAGTTATGGCACAGGATATATGGAACACACATATCTTTCTGAATAGGCAGTTTAAAGTCCCTGCAGGTACACTGCAACATCTCAGGTGTCATTAGGCATCTATTACTAGGAATTTGAATGAAGTCTTTCCTCTTTATGCTGCATCCTGGTACGTTAATCATGCACAATGAGTAGACATCAACGTAGGGAAATCTACTTAGAGAAAGACTCATTCGTTTTAGTCCTGGCTTAAATTCTGCACCTGGTATCATAATTTCTAGGAACTGTCATGCTTCTAGACTCTTCTTCAGGTCTTCATTTGCCCTGGTATTTAAGCTGAAATTTAGGTGTAGATTTTAGGTGATTACCACAGCATGCAGAGAGAAAAAAAAAAAAAAAAAGAGTTTGCCAAAATTCTTATTATGGACCCAAGAATATCAATGTAGGAGAAAGTGAGCAAATGAATGTCCATATTTGTCCAGTCTCTGCCTGCCACAGTAATTCTCTGTCTGTCACTGTAATTCAGTGACTAATGGCAGCAAATCAGCTTAGAAAGTTTCTTTTCCTAGGATGGTCAGTGCAGTACATTATAAAAATATATGAAATATATAAGCAGATGAGCCACTTGTTTTCTTTCTGCTAACTTTTCAAGTATCTTTCTCTACAGAATAAAATATATTTTTTTCCTAAATGCACCTACAAAATACATAATGACACAAAAAGTTGTCTATAGTTTTCAGAGGAAACAAAGTATGAAGTTGGTAAATTCATCCAAGAACTTTTGAGATAGTTTTTTTAAGAAAATAAAAAGAAAACTTTCTTCACAATACACACACCCACACATTCGGAGAGATTTATATTAAAACTCAGGCTGAAATGTTAGGGATATTTTAGGACCTGTCCTGTGAAGAGCTAATGGCTTTTACTCATTGATTTTAACACAATGAGACATGTTCCACTCTGACTTTGGAAAGAGTCAGAATTTTATTTAAATTACATGTCTTCATTATTCATCTACACGAAGAGCATATACTAAAAGGCAGCAGCAAGAAAGCAAGGTTTTCTGCAATTTTCATAGTATCGTGCTATACCTGTCATAGTTTTGCAAGCTCACTCTGCCTCATAATATGTTCAGTCATCTATCTTTAAAATCTTGGAGTATATTTTGCTTCCATGTGTGTCATATCTTGAAATAAGTTTTCAAATGCTACACATAATAGTGTAATTTGGTGCTTGAATTTGTGAACCCCAGTTTGTAACTGAAGGAACACTACCAGAAGGCAGAGATATAATGGATTTGTCTGGTATATTACAGGAAGGCTCAGTGTGTTAAGATGATTGATAGTGGGACTTTATAATTTGAAAATGTACTCCTCCTCTGAAAACAGAGCAGAAATACTTTATTTTTTCTGTTTCTCATGACTATGGCAAATTCCTGTGCTGGATTTACAAATGAAAGTTTTATTTTCAAACTGATAGTTCTGGAAAACTGGACTTTTTTTTTTGGTTGGTTGGTTGGTGGTTTTTTGGTTGGTTGTTTTTTTTTTCTTCTAATTAATCCACCTCCTTCCCAATTGTATCTCAGGTACACCTCATTCTGCAACCCCTCTTCCTCTAACTGGGATACTAGTGATATCCACAGGCCCTTGCATTGCCTCGCTCAGATGTAGCTAATAGGAATTTATTAAGATGCTCTGTGATGATGGATAAACTGAAACAAGAGATCCTACAGCTCATATGATCTTAGGTGTGATGGTTTTATGGGGTTGATGCATGAGATGTCATAATTGCATTGACTTTATCAATTGAAATTAATTGGTGAGTAGAGTTTAGCCTTCCTTCCTTAGCTGTCCATGAAATTATTTTACAGCAGATAAAGATTATTTTTGTTAGAAATTATTTTCCTCTATGGCTCATTGTAAGATTTTCTTCATTCTTACGTTTTGATAAAACTTAAGGACATTGGAAGTTTTCAGCACTATCTCAGCTAGTTTCCCCATTCAAATGACAAATTATATACATTTGTCAATCTATAATGTTTTGCTAATAAATACTGTGATGCATATAAATGCATTAACTTGTCACATTTCAGCTGAAAGGCTCCAAAATTGCTCTGTGCTTTATCCTTATCTCGTACTTACTAATGTAGTTAAGAAAGAGACATTGGCTATTTCATTGAAATAACAATTGTTACAACAATAAAAATCTAGTGTAAGCATAGATCTTTCATTTATAGTGATAAAGTAAATCTTTTAAACTTACTACTGTTTTCTCTGCTGAAACATACTGTAAAGCAGTTTTCATCAGATCAAAAAATACAGTAGGTGGCAAAGACTAAATTCAAAATGTTAACATTTGTTTGAGAAAATTAGTTCCTCAAGTTGCATGAAAATAGGGTCCTGAAACAGTTTGATGGATCATATGATTCATGTTTCAAAATGTCTGCTCGTCCTTCAAAGTATCTGGAACATCTATTAATTTGTATATTAGTTCAACTTATTACTAAATACTGAGCAGCAGTGTTATGTTTTTATAAAATGAGTAACTGCTATAATATCCAGGAACACTATGTTTAATTAATGCAATGCATCCAAGAAATCCACAACAGGTAAATTTATTTCACAGTTATTTGAACCTTTTACAACCTGAAAATACATTAGAAGTTGTAGAAATGTAGTCTTGATACATATTCAATTTAAAGAAAACAGGTTATATATTGCATACCAGGCCATCTTGTTGATGTAATTGTCATTTATAAATTACAAAATTTGGCTTCATGTAGCCTAACTTGTAGCTGGGATTTATAAGAGTCAAACAAAACTACCATATTATTTTAGTGTCAAAATTTAGTATCAATAGTCACCAAAAGATCTAGGAAATCCATTAGTTATAAAGTTAAGGGAGTCCATGCTTCACTAGCCACATTCTTTACTAATGTGAAGAATACTTTTTTCCTCAAAAATGCATAGGCAATTACTGTGTGATTTCTAAATTTCTAAAGCATGGACAATCTTTTTCTCACTTCATGATTTCCACAATTACAGCAGGGGCCCTTAAATCCTCTGAAATGTGAATTATGTTACAGTGTGTCACATCATGTATTTGAAAATTAATGCAATCAAGCTGATGTGACACAACATGACACGATACATAAGGTTAGAAATGTGGAGATTTTAAAGGGTTTTACATTATTCCTTAAAACAAGACATACCTGATCTTATTATAATATTAATAGTTATATTATATATTATTACTACTTAATTATAAGTAATTATTTTAATTACTTTTCAATAAGATGAACATATTAGAATTTTGAATAAGTAGTGTTTACAGCATAATCTATACTTGAAAATTTTTTAATATTGGCAAAAAAATGCCAATGGTTGTAATAATTGGTACCTAATACTTTTCTAATTTAATTATCAATATTATTGAACTGATAACAAAACAATTTTTGTCACCATTTGAAATTCAGTATGCTACTTAATCCTACAAACATGGTCTTTGTTTTTGCATGTAACAAGAAGAAGAATGGCTGTTTTCCCCCCACTTCCTAAAAGCACCAGAGATATCTCCTCACACATACAGTGCCAACATATTAGCAAGACCATATTTTGACAATTCTTAAATCTGGGGGAAAAAAAAAGCAAACCACAAAACAAACAACCCAAAACAGCCTCAAATTGGCAGCACCTGCAGAATTATATAAAAGTGGGAAAAAAGATATACCAGCATGAAGACAAGTAACTCCCTTACCTTGCACTCAACCAGTACTTAATTTTCAATGAAAACAGCCTGAGTCTGTAAAGAGAAACAGCCTGAGTCATAACAGACACAGGAACGTGGGTATCCCTGTCCTTGTTGGGCTGACTCATTAAGACAGAAATCATTTACTGTTGTAATCTACTCTTTAATGAGACAGTTTACCACATATTTTAGCAGTTTTGCTCATTATTATTCTAGCTGTCTTTCATGCCACTGTCATATATGTAATGTCAGGCTTACTAATTTATTTAAAAAATCCTTATGTGTATTTTTTCAGGGAAATATCTTGTCTGTGGATTCCATTTCTTCCGCTCCACCCACCTTTCCCTTTTTCCCTCTTTCCCTAGCCAGGGAATTGCAGTATAGTTTGTTTTCCTATTGAGTTAAACTTAATGTCCTAGCAGCAGCTGACTGAGAGCAAACTCAGAACCACCTACAGGAGAGGAAACCATGAAAAGCAGCCTCATCTGTTTTATTCATACACTCAGATAGAGTCTCTTGACAGTAATATCTTGGTTGGTAAATTGCCTTTCCTTGGGAAATGTGTAGCCAACTTTTCTGCTTCTATTGCTCTTTACCCCTTGTGATTTTGGAGCATAATTGGACTTTTCATACTCACATTGCAGGGGGTTTTGAGCAGTCCTATTAACAAAAATTAGATCACTCATGTGAGAAGGTGATAATGTGAAAAAAAATTGCCTTTCATTGGAATATTATTATGTCTCAACATGGCAGAACACATTTTTACATGACGTTTCTAATGCTTAATGGTAATGCACATTTATAGTTAATGTCAACTTAATTAGTTTCAGACATGAGAAAAATAAACAGAAAACAGTTTTCTTCTGGCTTGTTCTGAATCTGTGCCCTCCCACTGAGACAAAAAGTGGCAGCGTTTCCTGCTGACCATCTGAAGTAACCAAGCAAAGTGGCTGGAAGAAATTCATACTTGAGCAGAAAAAGAGCAGATAAATTTCCATCCTGACAGTGATATCTGAGCTTCAGGTCTTGCCTATCTGATCAAGGATAGGATTTCAAACGTAGGATTCTGAAGAGGACCCTGAAGAGGAATATTATGTGGCTTGAATATATTACTTGAAGCACAGATGAACGAAGTGTTGAATGAGACAGTAGATATATTTGCCATCTGCCTAAGTAATTTTATTTTAAATTTTATTTAGCAGAAATGTAAGTCTACACTGATTTTCTACCACATATCTGACTTTGTGTATGAGAAAACACATTTTACATCTTTTAATATGTAAAAGTTGGGCATAAATGTTATTTTCAAAGATATGCAAACCAAGATAAACACAGTCAGTACATGTACCATAAAGTAATGTTTGCTATTTGAATGTGTTTATATTGAAAAATCTATGAACCTCTCTGTAGATGTCCTAATTTACATGGAGATCAAGTAATTGTTAGATCAGAAATAGAAAGTGGAAATAGCCTAAAAACATTCTTATGCTCTTTTTTAGTGTTCCTTATAGCAAACTGACATTTAGTAGAGACTTAATTTAGATTTAAAAAGTAGCAGGTAATGAAAAATAGAGGTACCAAGGTAAAAAAAGCTGGCACAAAAAAGAAATCAGCAAAGAAATACACTTTGAAAACAAAAGTATGTTTCAAATGCAAGTTAATAAATTTCCACTAACACATCCTGAAAGAAGTGTGTAGAGTTTAATATGTTGTAATTCACTTTGAAAGAGGTCTAGTTTATGACTTCATAGATTTGTGACATTTTATTCAGTACCAGAAAAACACTAAAGATGAACCAAACCAAGAAGTAGAAAAATTATAAATAATCTAAACCAAAACAGCATGGATTCACAAAGAAAATTTTTATGTTTGTGTATGCTTGTGCATGTATTTGTAAAAGTTAGTAGAGGGAATGATGAATACTCTATTATGTTTTTTGAATACTTACTTGTTTATTAGGGTAAAGAGCAAATGATTTTAGAAGGAAAATTCATGAACAGATTAATATCTAAGAGAATTTTTCAAGTGTAAGCAACTCTCTTAAATGAGGTTTGCCAGACACAAGGATCTTTATTCTTAGATAGATGCTGGTACATAGTGGTTTGACAGTTATTTAGAATTAAAATTTATTTTCCCCTTTCAAAGCTTTTTCAGTCAGTGGATCCTAAACAATATCTTTGTATAGCCTGAGCACAAACCTTCTATTACCTCATAATACATCTCTGTAAGTATATTAATTTGTGAACAAAGTGGAGATTTAATCAAAGTTTTCAGTTTTGTAGACCAAAGACCATCTTGATAACTTCTTTGTTTTAGGAATCTAACGGGATTATTAAAATGTTCACTGTCTATCCTTAAGCCTTAAACTGTGGAACAGGAGCCTCCAGTTTCCTGATCTTACATCTATGATTGCAGAGAATTTCCCACATATCCTTTCCTTGTGGGTGTACTCAGCACATTATGGAACAAAGCAGCTAAGAAGACATAGCACTAGTGTTTGAACAGGAAAAATGTAATCTTTCACTTGAGTTCCACCTCATTTCCAATCCCAGAGTGAAGTCACAATAAATTTTAGGTGGTCATGCAAGGAGCAGGGAACTGGACTCAATGATCCTTATGGGTCGTTTCCAACTCAAATTATTTTGTGATTCTATAAGAAAAATCATGCTTCAGGGAGAAAAAAAATTCCAGGAGATAGATCTGGCTGCAGTTTCATACATTCTTTAGACCTCATTTTAGTTAATTGATATTGACATAAAGTTCATCATTGTCCTTAGGAGACAAGAACAGATAGTAATAAGAGACCAAAATATGATACTTTTCTATAAACACACAAACTCAGAACAAATAGACTTTTATAACCCTGGAAAATTCAGTAACTTATATAGCTGTTAACAGCAGAAGATAGTGTAACCTAATACCCAAATATCTATGCTGCAGCAAGGTGAAACTTGCTTGCCTGCATCCTTCCACATCCATTACTCTTAAACCTTTGTTTACTCATATTTTCTTTGGTAATTTGTGTCTTCCTTTCAGAGTAATTTTTAGCTTGCTTCCTCATTGTTTCAGGCAAGGAGCAAGACTGTATGAGGTTTAACCTAAAAAAAAAAAAAAAAAAAGAGAACATCTGTGCTCCATATACCTACACAGATTAATCAGTTAGACTGACAATTCTATTGGAAAATCGATACAGAGAAAATAAGAAAAAAATTCAAAGGTTGTCAAGCAAATGGTTTGTGGAGGCAGAAACTTCAGAAAAATAGCCCAATTTATGCTTGCTAGCCTATCTGAGTGAAGTACAATATGATCAATTACAAGCATACTAACACATCTTTCTTGATCAGTCATGCATTTCTTCTCATTCTGCGCTCTGCATATTTTTAAATTTTCAAACAAATAAAGATAAGCAATGATCACAGGTCAAAGTACAAATTAGGCCTATATGCAGCCTTTTCAGATCCTGAAAGTCAAGCATATCTATCACTAAAGCAATTAATATCTGTAATAAATGGTCCATCTTATAATTTAACATGACCTGGATCTTGTCGGGCTGGAGAACTGGGCAGAGAGCTATCATAAACTTCAAGAATGGGAAATTATTTTAATACTCTGAATAAAAGAAAGTAAACTGATGTTATCATCATCCACATGAACCATTCCATATGTCATAGTAATTTTGAAAGACACCCATAATGTTTAAGTAACAAAATATGCAAAATGATGTGTATTAACATTGTAGTCTTAAATAAAACTTCACAAGTTGAGTTATGTTAAAAAAAATATCATAGACCTTTTCTATTTTCTATATAAATGTATCCTTTTACACAGAGACAGCTTCTGAATTTTCAGCAAAATCAGGCACATTGTATTTATGCCTTTCACCCTCTTGAAACTAGGAATGGAAAAATATGATTTGTGGAAGGTCATGAATACAACTATATAGAATTGGGAGAGATTCCAATCACCTTCACTAAACCAGAAATAATCTGGAGAAAGAAAAACTCAACATTCTAAAGATTCTATAAGAACTGAAAGTCATGTGAATAACTATCATTTAACATGAAAAATGAAAAAGAGCTTTTAGGACAGAAAGCTGATGGTTATTTTCTTAGCTTTCTATCGTCTATGGTTTTATATTCTTATGCTATATTTCCAATACAAAAATATTAGTTTGGCCGGGCTAGTTTCAGGTCTTTCCTTCTTGGTGAGAGTGTATTGATAATCCTGTGCAGGATATAAATTTGACCTCAAAAAAAACAACTGAAATAATTAATAATTCATTCTTATCAGTCTTAGAATATAACTTCTTTATTCTTTGTTCATTGTGGAGGAGGAGGATTGTTTCTTTTTTTCTTTTTTTTTAATATCATGCAGGTTAAGGTAGTCATCTAAGTTCCTCTGTCCATTAGAGAAATAATTCATACAGGCAGCTATCTTAACACTTTTTAATTCAGATGAATCATTGTGAAAGTAGGTCCTTCACCATTAGCAAGTGAGGACAACATTGAACTGTTAGGTGAGATGGATTTCACCTTATAAACTAAGTGTTAAGTAGGGTTTTTTTAAAATTATTTTTTATCCTTTTGTCCAACAAAATTCTAAAGACATTCACAAATACATGCATCCTTGAAATGCATTGAAAAGGAGAAAGCTGTAGCATACAAAAAAAAGAGTGTTACTCAAAACCTTTTCTAATTTGGTCTATTTAGACTTGAACTACAAACAAAACTATGCAGTAATAAGCACCTTTGAGTTATTCTGTAGCTTTGTTTAAATGTAGTCTCAATGAGCATTTCTGCAGCAGTTTCTGACATCAGAATATCTAATCAGTACTATTTATACGCCTTATATCATACGCAAAACAAAATTACAGCATATCTTGCTTAAAACTCATATGTGTAAAGTAAAAATGAAATCTAGAAATAAAATTTATTATATAAAGATTTATATAATACTCATTATTTCTGTTTATCTAATTTCAATATGTGATATGAGCACATAAATTTTTACTGAGAAGAAATTATTTACTATCATGAGCAGAAACAATGAATTCAGTTGGACTGCTTGGTTGAAAAATGGACACATATGGAAGGTCTGAAATCCTACTGTCACAATATATTATTCCATATTTCAGTCTTTATATTTTGTTAACTTCTAGCATATTTCTCATGTTAAAAATTTCCTTTACATCCAACAGTGTTTAATGCTATTCTTTAAATTGTCAAGTACGTAAGCTGAGCAATTACTTGTCCTTTAATATTCTGATTTACACATTATTTAATGTTGCACTTTAATGCATTTGAAACAAAGCTTTCTTTAACTATATGCATTAGTAAATGAATATGAATTTGTTTGGTCAGTTTTGCTGTTCTTACTTTCCACAGATAAACAGATTGCCATTGCATAGGATCTGACATGAACTGAAGTGAAAGAAAACACATTAAGGGAAGGAAGAGATCTGATTAAAATAGATAGATGTCACATTCAATATTTAGAATTTTATTTCAAAAACACATTCTGAATTTTCATCACAGAGCTGCAGTAGTTTGTCAGGTTTACTTGACAATACCTGAATTTTAGAGTTGACAAAACCAAAACAAAATTATCTCCTGTAATGTCTGATATTGATATGTGCAAGGACTAACCTCAAAATTGCTTCAGTGAATATCTAATTTTAAGAGAGTAATTGAGGTGTAAAAGCAAACTGATATTGTACACAAAAGACTAAATATCAGAGCCCAATACAATATTCTAAGAAAAGTCTAATAAAGACCATAACAACAAATAATTTGTTGTTAAACTGTAGTTTTATCAGAAATGCAAAAAGTGCAGTACCACAAGTTTACTTAACAAAGAAATAAATCAGAAAAAAATCTGTTAAAAATCCAATTTATCATTTATTGAGATGTTTTCACTCCAAGAAATGAAATAGCTATTGGCAACCAGACACAAATCAAAAATCAAAAACTGACATAAGGATTGATAAAAAAAATGTGATCTTTGGTATTCTTGCTATTTTTATCATACTGAAACACCATAAAGAAGATTTAAAGAGATCTAATAAATTGTCAATATTATTAACATGAT
Source organism: Agelaius tricolor (assembly GCF_023055355.1). NCBI lineage: Eukaryota > Metazoa > Chordata > Aves > Passeriformes > Icteridae > Agelaius > Agelaius tricolor. The sequence continues at coordinate 50,226,466 of NW_027269267.1, read as the reverse complement.
TAATCACAAAAGTACATTTTCCAGATTTGTTTGCCAGGCAAGAATTAATAGCAGCTGATGGATGTTAAGTATTCACTAAAAGATATTTTTTAGTATTGAATTTAGAAATCTAACTTTGGATCAAGTATTTCTCGAAAAGAAAATATGAGAGTGAGCTGTGATATCTGATAGGCCAAAAAAAAAATCCCACAAAAACCAATCAACAACCCACCAGATTTTCAGTTGTTGATTAACAGCATTTACACCATCCAGTTAGAAGAAAGTTTGCTCTGCCAAGGAAATAAGAAACAGAAGAATTTTCATAATCATGGTGCATGCTTTACCTTTTCTTCAGATAATTATGTCCAAGCACATATGTTGATGCCATATTAGACCTTCTTAGTTGTACACCTGATAATATACTGAAGTGACTAGTGCTCAGTATCAAATTATTTCCACTGTGATTTGGAAAAATCCAATGAAGACATTCAAGAAAATTTAAAAATAAAATAAAAAAACCAACTAGATGCTTAGTGTCTTAAACCCTAAGAGTTATGTTTTGTTTTCTGTTGATCACTTCCAATAAAAAAACCGTATCTCAAGACAATCTTCCTATCTCATGACTGATCAAATTTTATCTTTGAACAAACTCTATGGGGTTCATGTTGCGCTCCAGTCACTCTGGAAGACAATAACTAAAAAAAAAAAAGCCATTAGTTTTGAAGTGTGACATTTTTTCATTTCTTTGAAGGTGATTTGTACGTACATAGATAAAAGTCTACATAGGGGTTCCTTACATTTTTTCTCTCTGCAATTGAACAAGGTTGTGTAATTTCATTACCTTGCCTCTTCATGGTCTTGCTTTTAGTTAAATAAATGATGCTTTTGTGAATCAACATAGCACTATCTTAATAATAGTATACCACACATTGTTTGACTGTGCCCCATTCCCTGTTTTTAGTGGTCCAATTCCCAACATTTTGTCTGCTACAAATATTTCATGTTTTTAAATCTGTAAGATGAATTTCTTTCTTCACATCAATGTAAATGCTTTCTATTCTGGATATTATCCTGTACATAATAAGCCTGATATTGCTGCCACAAATTACTTAGTATCTGACAGCATAGAAATTCCTTTTATAACAAGTTACCTTCTGGTTTATCTTAGTATGTCTACTCATACTTTTTCTCTCTCCTCCCTGGTTTAAAGAAGCTGAATATATAAATGCCACATTCATTATTTGTTTCCTCTTTGGAGACTACAGATAACTATGTTAAACCTTGATCTTTATGACGGCAAAGGGATTTTTACTGTTCCTGTTGATGAAAAACAGTAACTAGATTCCCTGTTCCTTCTCTGTTTTCTTATCAAATAAAATATTTATCTTTTATATGACTTTAATTATTGGAATAACGTCGATGAAAAGACCATCTATTTGGAAATGTAAGTCGTCCATATTTCTTCTGTTTTACAGATTAAGCAAAGAAATGCTAAAACTATAAGCAACTCTTTTATTTCCCTCTATTTGGGAGGGTTAGCTCCAATAATATTTTTTTAAATACTGTTAAAGGAAATTAAATAAGGAAAAAGTTATCACCACTTTGTATTTTAACCCATCATGATAATATTTTAGATATTTCAAAAAATAACAAAAACAAACAAAAACAACCCATCAAAACAAAACTTTTAAGCTTTTCACTCTTTGGATGTAGTAGCTTGTTTTTGTTATTTCATGCATTTTTGGGGAGTAAATAGAGAATGGACTGTGAAAAAAATCATTGCATCTGTCATTGCTATTATGCTCAGTTTCAATACAATGTCATCTTTTGTCTAAGTAACAGAAAGCTTTACCCTGTACTAGGAAATCTAGCTTAATTATTCTTAATTCTCCTACCCTTTATTATTTTAATGTCATAAATTATTTTATTTAAAAGATTAAATAAAAATAGCTATATAGTTATCTCAATATTTGAGGAATAATATTCTATCAGTAATTTATACTTAGTACTGCACATTTTCAGATATTTACATTTGCAGATTTGCAGATATTTGCTCCTCTACAAACACAAATATGATTTTCAGAAATCATGTTACAGGTTCTTCATCTGCTCACCACAGCACCAGTCAGTAATACAGGCTTTATTGCTATATTTAAGTGATAAAGCATTAATGAAGAACAGAGGTATTAATGAGAGAGCAATAAAATGATTTCTAATTTTTTTCTAATTTTTAAGTTGTACTAGTCATAATTGTATGTTACAAATTACCCACTCGGGGCGGGGTGGGGGGGGGGGGGGGGGGGTGGAGGGGGAACAAAAATAAACTAAATAAACTAGAAAAATAGTTACACATTTGTATTTCTGAATTAAGATACCTAAATAGTATGTGTAAATACTAATATAAATTCTCCAGAGTGGCAGCATCAAGAGACAAGCAATGTTTATGAAAATTGGATAGTAAATGTGCATTTTGCTTAAACAGAGAAGAAGCTTAAATTTGAATCAGTGGAAAAACAGACTTTGTGCAGAAGGTAGTACCATAGACTCAAACATTCATATCACCAATATGATCTGTTAACTTTCACAACACAATGGGTATTAAAAAGACAGAAGAGTGAAAGAAACAAGTGCATAGACAGATGGGGAGTCATTTGACTTAATGTACTATTGAAAAGATTTCAGAAGGTGTGAACAGGAATTCGGAGAGGAGAGGAGTGGAGAGGAGACTAAACACTGAACTTTTTTAAAATGTGTCTTTTAGGAAAGAGATAACATTGCAGAAACAGATGGATCAGCTCTGTCCTGATTTATTTGTGTGCAGATAATGTCTTATGTTGATGTAAATAACTTCATATAGTGATATAAATATTTTTAATCAGTTAAAGCATGGACTTGCAGAAAGGTATTAAAGAAGGAAGGACAAATAGTACTTGGCTTATCCTGAGTACATCTCAAAATTAAATTTCTCTTCTTGATAAATATAGAAAAGGGATGGTCAAAATCAGTGGTTGCTGATTTCAGTGTACTACGTCATTCAGACTGTAGCAAGGACTAGATCTGTTCTCATGAATGTCAAAAGGATTTTGCAATTAACTTCACAGCATGATAAGGCTCTGGGTCTTTAAAAATAGAGTTATGGTATAACTCACAAAGTTCTCAGTAGTTTTGATTTTTTAATTTTTTTCCTATCACATTTTTTATAAGAAAGACACAGAATAACACTTCAGGTATATATATATTTTTTAAAGCAAGTTATTTTAAAATATTTTATTCTCTACTTTTTTCCCAACACCAATTATTCTGCAATCTGTAGCCTGCTATTTTTCTTACTTTCATTTTTCTGACAGTTTCAGTTATAGTTCTAAAGAAACACAGCAAGACTGAGATTGAAAAATTTCTGTTATTTTATTGGGTAACTGTTTTATTCAAGCAGAAAAATAGAGAAGGCAAAAGTGTGTCTTAAATGTCAGCTGGAAATAAAGCATGTTTGTTCTGCATGTATATCTGCCTTCAGAGAAATCACATAAAAGGAGGAACCTTCAGGAAAAATATCACTTTTGATTAAAGAGATTGTACTATCTTGAATTTATGTAAAATGATAATCAAAATGTACACTCTATTAATACAATATGATACATTATAGGTATATACAGCCTGAACTTTTGATTTTACCTTAATGTTTCAATAGTTACTCTAATGACTTTGTAATACACAGCACATTAAAACATTTACTCTTTTTTTTTTTTGTACACCTTAAAAAATGCTTTAACTATGACTGATTACAAGTCAATTAAGAATGCTTTTCAAAGAAACAAAAGCTCTAGTTGAGTATTTGCTTAAAATATTTAGCAAAGCTTTCAGTTGTAAAATGAAACCATATTGGTTAAACAAATTATTGTGCTACAGAAACACAAAAAGGATAACCCAGAAAGAGCATCTATTATGGGTCTTTTTTTAACACTGACATTGTTTCTGAAATGATTGTGAACTATATTGCCTCTAGACATCACTGCCCCAAATATAGGGAAATCAGACCAAGCAAGTTTTAGTTGTGGTACATTTAAGCATATGGGTCATTATTTCGTATAGACTAGCTTGATTATAAAAATATGCATTTTAATGCCATTGATAACAATGAAGATAATTAACTGATTTATCTGAAAAACAACTGAATAGTTAAGTGGGAAATGAAACGGGAAAAAAACCCAGCCTCCAAAATCCCCAAGTCCCTTTACAAACATCCTCTAAAAACCAGCATATATACCCTTTATTTAATAATTATCAAACCTATCTGCTATTGAAACAGGGAAGATTGAAGAGTGACAACAAATCCATATCTACTATTTCCAGCAGTCAATTTAAAAATTTAAGCTACTGAATGACAGTAGTACAGAGCAGATTGAAATGTTAGACAAAATGCCTGAGTCCTTTTCTATCTGAAGGGCAAAGTTAAACCAGTTACTTTTTTTCAGGGCTTAAACCACAAAAATACTGTTCAGAATTTAGGAAGTTCAGCTACTCTCCCTTTTTTTAGGTGTTTGTGTATGAGTGTGGTTTGGGGGATGGGGGTGTCTTTCTTTCAAGAAAATACTATGGATACTTTAAGCAATAATCAGGGTATTCAGAGGGTACCCAGCCTAGAAGGTTCATTTAGTTTGCAAGGTTAACGAGTAAGTTAGAGATGAGTCCTTCATTAATAATTTCAATCAGTGTATTGTTGGAAAATTCCCTTAAATGTTAACATTCTGGCTTACCTTAGATGCTAAAGCAGGTGCTTTGTGCTACTCTAGGATTCTAAGAGGAGTTGTATGAGCAGCAAGCTCATGTAAGCCACCATGTAACACGAATGAAAATATTGACATCCAACATTGTGCTAACCTCTAGAATACACATAAAATTTACCCTGTCTATTTGCATCAACCTATTTAACAGAATCCTCCTTAGGTGTCCTCTCTAACACATGGCACTATTACCAAGTCAAAACAAAACCGTTCCCAAAAGCTTGATCCAAATATCATTGCAGTCAATAGAACTCTGACTTTACTGAGTTGTGATCAGATTAAATATATTTCACAAAACTGCTAGTCTTGCCCAGATTCTGCAATGATTACTGAAGTCAGTAATGATTTCTGACCTTCTGTTCAGTCTAACCACATACTTTTTGGTTCAAATCAGAGGTTCACCATCACATTAAAAAATAAACAAATGAGGCATTCCATTTGTCCAATAAAATAATTTCAAATCTATGCCAGAGCAAGCATGATATGTAGAAAAAATTTACAAATTCAGGCAGAAAAATACAGGAAATGAGACTAGTTGGAATGTAATCTTTGTTATCATTAGTTGGAAATAATTCTCTGACAAGTATTAAGGTTATTGAAATGTCAATTTTAGTACCATTATTTGCAACAAGAGTAAAGGCATGTTCAAGCAATCTTTTAAATAAGCACAAGAGTCTCATTATTTAATAAAAATATTAAATTTAACTCAATTTAATAAACTTATTACCTGAAAGAATTAAACTACATCAAAAATTCTTTCTTTACATATATTTTGTACTTCTTGAGCTATAAATAAGCCAGTCACCCTCTCAGGTGCACTGTTCATAGCATATTTCAAGCCAGATAAATCTTGAGGAAAAGTGGTTCTCAGTTTCATATTGATGATACTGGCTTTTGCTAGCTAATTGTTTCTTTTTTCTGAAAATTTTAATACAAAAATAGGTAGAAAAAGTAAATAAAATGGTTTCTGTATATATATTTAAATACTGAATACTTTATAAAGTTAGAAGAACAATGCAAACCTTTCTTAATAAAGGAAAGGTATTTCAGCCAATTTGCAGACTTACCCTGTATCTTTTGACATAAAACATTGGATTTATGCTATAAGGTTTAAAAAGTTTAAAAGTTAACCTACTTGAGTTTGTAAAATAGTCTTCTTTTATAGTTAATAGGCACACATCTTCTGAAACAATGTCTTAGTATAGGATATAAAGAACAGAGCTAGCAAGCTTAGTCATCTTTAATATTCCTAAATCTACAGGAGCTAACAAATTAACGAATTAAACAAATTAAAGAAAACTGCTCCCTTTTCTTTAAAGTTAAAAAAATAGCACATAGAACACCAGTATTCTACCCAATACTCACAGGAAATTGGCTATTTCTGCACTGCTCTACATCAGCTCCATTAAATTCCACAGCCTTACAGGTGGATTGCTACCATTGCTGTGGTTGACCACCTGTGACTGACCTTCTCTCAGCTGCAAGCAGGTTGGAAAGCCAGTGACCCACAGCACTTTTCAATGGTACCTCCATGCAGCACAGGGGCTGTACAAGGATCATCTTAAGTACTCTGCAACTTCATCTTAGAAGCTGGCCCTCAGGCTTATGACTCACATTGTGCCTCAGAGCAGTGCATATTTTCTTCTAACATTCAGTGGTGAATTTTAGAAAACAGAAATGCACAGAATGCACAGAAAACTTTAATAAAGCTCTCTCCACCTAGTGGTCCAATTCTGACATTAGAATTACATGGTGTCTCAAGCAAGATGTCACATGGGCAAGAGGAAAGATACATTTAACTGCCACTTTAAAGGGATTATGATTTTGATTTTAGCTCTTGCCTCTCCTAGCATCCCAGCTCTTACACACTGATAATTTCAGTGAAAGAGTGCCAGATACAGCTGAAACTGTGGTGAGACATTAAAGCAGGGTACACAGAAAAGTTGTAGATGCCACATTCCTGGGAGTGTTCAAAGTAAGGTTGGACTGGGGCTTTGAACAACTTGCTCAAGTAAAAATGTCTCTGCCCATTGCAGGAGGATTGGGACTAGATGATATTTGAAGGTCCATTCTAACTCAAACCATTTTATGATACAATGATTCTGTTCCCATTGTGTCTAGAGAGTGAGGCAGGGGTAAGGGAAAATTTGCTTCAGAGAGCATTAGTGTTGAAAGATTGAAAGATTATCCTTCCCACACAGTCCTTTCTGTAGGCTTCCACCAAAAGCAACAAGACATTAGAGCCACCTCTTCAGACGTGAATGGGAGAAAAGAAGCAAGCAAAGAACACCATGTGAAAGTACACACCACCAGAAAAAAAATCAGGAGAACCCATTAAGTGATTGGGTAGATCATCCAATTAAATAAGGACAATCTGCTCTCTATGCAAAAGACAAAGGAGAATATAGACCAGAGAAAGTGTGTGGGAGGATATCAGGAATTTGGACACATGTGCTGATCCTGAGTGTGATAAACTCTCAAGTGGCACTTTCCCAGTAACCATGGTCACAGCTTCCTCAAAGTCTCAGGCCTGCTGAATGGCTTGTGTGTCTGACTGACTTCAAGATGAAAATGTCTACATGATAGACAGTCAGGATGCATGAAAATGGCTGTCCCACCATAATCTTAAAATAGCAGTGTATAAATAATTAAGTACAAATGAATAAATTAAGAAGAAGCTAGCATTAGGCTTTGGATACTCTGATGTTTAGGTACAAGAATGGATCACTTTCATGAAATGCACACCCAGATATTTTCTTACGAAAGATAATTTTGTGACTATTGTTTAACTACTTGCTCTACAACTCAAAGGAAATCTAGAGATTATTTATTAACTGCTTATTATTTTTAACACTGACAGTCATTTTAATAACTTTCCAAATAAAATAAAACTTGCACTCTAGATCTTTTGCATACCATCCATTCATAAAATGAATGACATTAGCTTTTCCTCCACAGGCTAGCATGTGCCTTTTGTCACAATGGATTTATCATTCTATGACTGAAATTTTATTAAAAGTATTCACATTCTATATTTCCAGAAACACAAGTTTGATTCAATATCAACCTGACATGAATATAACGCATATTAATTGTTTAAGATGTAGGATATAATGATTTTTTTTTAAAGTAGCAAAAAATTCAGAAAAATAACAAAGGCTGCTCATGGTATCCATTGTATTTATCTAAATTAACTATAAAGGATTTTTTACATATATTGATTCTATATCTTATGAAGATTAGATACAGTGACTTGATACTGTATAACATGGAGGACACTAGTATGTATGTGATAACCTTATTACTTAAGGTTTTATTCCAAAGATATGAACATAGAAATTGGGGCAGGGAAGTCAAGAGGAGGCTACTGAGCTAAAAACCCACAATTGTTCTGAAATCCCTTTTCGAAGCATAGTCATGCAGTTTTCTCTCACCTCCTTCTTTCTAATTCTTACTCAAAACTCCATGCATATTTTTATCCAAAGACCAGACACAGCTGTCACTTCTAATTAAATTTCAATAACTCAAGCTGAGTATTTGTGAATTTGATTTAATTGTGTTAGCACTGTTTTCAATAAATACAGACAAAAGCCTTCTACTTTTATGTAACTGCAAGAAATGTCTACCAAAAATATCTTGAAATGGAAAGGTTTTTTTTTCCCTAGGATTATACTGTCAAAATGAAACACGGGATTAGTTCCTATTTAGGTTGTGTGGCCACACTCTGAAGCAGCTTTATTTCTTAGAATTCAGCCCTGTGTTCCCTAACACACTAGGTAATGTCATTTTTCTAGAACAGAAACATATAGAATATGCACTTCCCCAAAGTTGTGTTGAACTATTATTTTGATATATTCTTAGACACATAAAATCTGATTTCCTGGTTATTACTTTCATCACTGAAGATCATATATAGCATGGTGTAGTCTTTATCATATGGCTTTGGATCTGATTTCCAAGAAAGAAAGATAAGATATATGAAAACGAAATATTATTTTTCTGCACTGTTTTACATCTTATTTTATAACACATTTTAGATCTTACATTGTAGTAATCATATTCCTAACAAGGTAATTTAACAGTCTTAATTATTCTAGCATTTAACTGCTCCAACTCCACGGAATTCCTCAGCTAGTAAATTTGAAAGGAAAATTTAAACAAATGTTATATACAGTAGTTTGACACTGTTAAAATCAATAGGAGAGTGACAAAATTTCAGTCAATTGCAATATCTGGAAGAAATTCTCTACTGACTGTAATTGTGATCTCAAATTCCAGCAGATGGATATATTTAGCAGCACCTAGGCTAATACTAAATTTCCCAATGGTTAAGTAATGGCATGCATGACAGTGATATTCTGGTCTCATCCTCTCAACCTCAAAAACTTTCCTAAATATATATACATATATACATACATACATACATACATACATACATACATATATATATATATATACTTTTTTTTTTCCTTTGAGATAAGCTTTAAAGATTGCTTAAGACTGTGAGACAAGCTATGTTTGGTCTTGCTTATGTTTTCCCTAACTGGAAGGAGGAAATCTCCTGGGTCCCCAGAACACTCCCTCTTATCCCTTTCTCTCTGCTGTAGGCAATTTCAGCCTGCTAAGGAAAATTTTTTCTATATGAGTGAAGAGCAGAAAATTGGTAACATTCAAAAAACAGTCACAGAACTCAAAAAGTCTTTAGCAAACTGCTTCATGTTTATCTGATTGAATAAATTAATGTATTTAAATCTCAGAGACTAGAAATGGCTTACAAATAGTGTCCAAATACATCTCTCAGATCACATACAGAAGTATACAGCTGCATTGCACCTAGTCATGAAACCCTGACTATGTTATCATCTTCCAAGACAGGATTCATCTCATTATGAGTGGTTACCTGCTTTTAGGCAGATTAAACTCAGTATAAAAGTTCCTGATTTTTCTCTGCTGTTTATTAAAGGAGTGTAAGATGACTAGTTATAAATTAAGACATTTTAAACTCAGGTGAAGTTAATTTTTCCTTAAAAGGCTCAGTTCAATTACCCAGACATAGCTGTTAAATACCCTTTTGAATGACATAGTATCCCTTCCTTGACCCCCAGCTGGTGTTACAGAGCAATGCAGATCATCCATAAATCCTCTGTCATAGCTGATAAGTCTGAGTATCTTTAATACCCTGAGGTATCATAAATAGCACTACATATCCTGTGTTTGGACAGCTGAAATTAGCCTTAAATGGTGATTGCTTAATTTTTTTGATCCATTAAACAAGTTTCAGTGAGCACTAACAACATGCATTTTATTTGGAAGATGAAGACAGCTCTGCTAGGTATAGCAAACTACAAAAAGCCTTGTAATAGCCCAGTTAGCTAGCTGTAAATCATAAGAGAAAGGTAAAAACAGCATTATATTTTATGTGCAGCTATTCTATTACATATAAATGAGATGCAAATATTACCCGAAACAAATAGATGTGATTGCAAAATCTTGTTCATAGTGGATATGATAAAACCTCTGACTAAATCAAAGAACTATGTAATCCATTGTTCCTCAGAGTCCTAGGAGAGTGATGAAAGTACAAGTAACAATTCAGGTGACTCAACCATTCCTATCAAATTTCTCATATATACAAATATATACATATATATATATATGTGTGTGTGTGTGTGTGTGATTAATATGATTGTATGTGTGTGTGTATTTATTTATTTGTATATTTAATCATAGAATAATTTGGGTTGTAAAATAATCAGTTATATGAAGTTGCTTGGCAACTTGACCAGCTAAATTCCTAATGATGCAGGAATGAAGATTCCACAAAATCTCCGAGCAACCTGTTCCACTATATCACACACTTTCAGTAAAACCATTACAAAAGAATTTTAAAAGAATTAAAAATTCACAAAAACAATGATTATAAATTACAAAAAAAAAAAAAAGAAAAAGATCCTCAACTCAGGAATTTCTGTGTTCAGCCTTTTGTCTATTCCTGCTCCCATGGGGCACCTTTGAAAAGAATTTGTTTGAGTCTTTACTATTCTTGTAGTCTTCTCCAAATAAGTAGCTCTGGATAGTTGCAAGATCACCCCTTTATCTTCTGTTTCTAGAACTTTAAAAAGGTACGTTCTTGCAATATAGGAAATATTAAATTATTTAAAATTTCCTGTGGTTGCTGTTCTAGTAGGTTCAAGAGCTGCATGACAATTGTCATAGAATGTTGCTCTGAATGCAGTTTGAGGCGTTCTGATGAGCCTGGGGCAGTATAGAGATTCCATTGCTCATCACCTTTGGTTGAAAAGCTCAGCAACTGGGTAGCAAAGTGAAAATCTGCATTCAGTCTGTTAACCTGATTGGAATGCCTTAGTTGGTGTGCAGCATAAATTCCAAGTGTAGAAACTAACTATAAGAGATTAGTCTTCATCTAGATAACAGAATAGTAAAACTCAAGGTTTAGTTTATTTCTCTCAACTTTAGCAATATACAATTAAAGCCTCTAAAAATAAAGTAGACACTCTCATTTACGCATATGGTAAGTGTTAAAAAAAAGTACCTACATTAACAGGCAAATTCCTGTAAATATGAAAAATTACTGAAGAACAAAGTAATTTACTCTGGAATTTTTGTCTTGGTTTATTTAGTAGGGCTATAAATAACTTACTGAATACAATGACTCTCCTAGAACTGGATATTTAGGATAAACCAGGTAGATCTGAATACATTAAACTTAAACAGAAAATCAAACACTCTGTAGAAGACAGAAAACACTGGTATGTCTCAGCTTTTTTTTTTTGTGACATTGATGAAGACTGTGATTTATAACTGGAGCAATTTATCAGGTCCATAGTAAGATTTTGCAGGACTGAACAATTTCTTTTTATACAGACACTTTCAAAAATAATTATATCTTCTGATATTGATATATATCAGAAAAAAATAATGTATTGGTATTTACTTCTGTTGTGTTAGCCTCATAATTTATTAAACCATCTAAACATGCACAAAGATTGATATTCTGAAAACCTGTTTACTGTTTGTGTACAAATAAATAGGCAGATATTTCTCTGTCCACCTACATACAGGGGTTATAATTATATTTTTCTTTTTTATTATTTTGACCTTGAATGAATGTCAAAGCTATGATGTATATCTGTGTTACCACCCACTCCTCTCAAAAACTTCCTAGTTTAATCACCATTACATCTGTACTGGGTGTGAGGTCTGAATAAGGATCTTGTAAACTATTTCCAAACTTTCAATCTTTTTTGAAGTGGAAAAATTGGCTCATGATACTTTGATTTTACAGTTTCACTTCTGAACAGTTTGAGGGTTTTTTTTATTATTGCCTGAAGGTCCACAGACACAAAACTGACTAATGTCTTTTTCCAGTCTTAATAAGGCATTTTATCTGAGGATAAATGATGCCTAAATTTAGTTTCCCAAACCCAAAAAGAGTGTTTGATCTGAAATACGTTGAAATAGCTGGAAATCTTTTGAAATTACTGGAAATCTTACCAGTGGTAACAATAGCTTTTGGATCAGGGATTGAGAAGCCTGAACAGCTTCACTTTCAAAAGTTCTGTGTCTGCATGCTATCAATGATGTCAGGAGATTAAATGGAAAATAAATGACCAATCTTGTCTAAAGATAACAAATAAAAGAAATAATAAGGAGGAGTACATCCAAGAGGGAGATCATGTTGATGGATTTTGGGGCATCTTATTATTTTTTTGGTTTTCTGTCATTTGAAGTTACTTGTCTACATTTGCTCTCAATTTCCTTGAGCATCCTATAAACTACTGGAAATCATGATGTGGAAGCATAACCTAAAGAAGAAGAGATCTGTTAGCAACCATTTAGGACATCAATTCTTTCCTTAAAAAAACAAACCAAAAACTACAACAAAATTTAAAAAAACAAAAACAAAAACAAAAACAAAAAAAAAAACAAACCCTGCATAGATAGAAAAAAACAAAGAAAAAAATCTCTTGTATATGTACACTTCACAGTACAAACTGTAGACACCCTCATTTGTAGGACTTAAACAAGTTGTAGGTTTTGCAGCTGAAATATATTTCTCTGCATAGATATTAGCTCTGCTGAAATACAGAAAATCTTAATTAGAATAACTTGAGCCAGTATCTTTCATTTTATTATGCTTTCTCTGCCTCTATAAGAAAAACATGCTATAAGTAATAGATTTTGTTCCTTAGTAAACTAAACAAAACCTCCGCTAGGTAAGAAAGACAAAAGAAGAGGAAATTGAAAGAAATTAACTGTGGTCCAGAAATTACATCTGCAGAGAAAAAGACACATCAGATGAAAAGATTTTCCATTTTAGTGAGGCATTTAGGACTTAGTCAAAACTGCGACAAGCTTGACTCAGTGTGTCAGAATCACTTATTGGATGCATCTGATAAAGAAGACCAAAATTAAAAGATATTTTAAGATGGTAAGGAAATTAAGGATCAGGCAGGAGAGCAACTATAGCCTGGTCTTGGGAAGCATTATTTAATGACTAATACAACTTCAAAAATTAGGAGAACATTTACTGAATATTTACTGCAGACAAGAAGGTCACTTCAGAATAATGAAGAAGAATGTGGAGGTTTACAGAGCACCCTGAAGTATAGAAATGCAGAAAGCAGAGTAGTTTTTAAAGAAGAAGGAAGGAAATGGGTAGATAGAGCACGGGGGATATTTAGGCCTACAGTTTAGGCTGTGTAATGAGGATGACACTGTCAAAATCTGCGGCTTTCACTATGTTTTTTGAGGTAGAGATCTAATCTCTGCCTGTGAAATCTACTTTTAAGGTCTGTTTATATATACTGAAAAAAGTGTAATGCATTATCTGCTACTATTTCTGCTAGGTCAGATGTGATTCTAAGTAAATGATGAGGATCAAGTTGGAATAACTTTGCAGAACACTGAGTTATGAGGTGCCTAAATAATAATTTTTACCTGTTGTCTGGGTACAGATTCTCATGTATCATGTGTAACTGCAAGAGGTATACATAGGCTTTATTTAAGTGGACAACTTTCTTCTAACTCTAAATGCCATTAGCAGGAGGACATGTAAAGTGTGTGATCTGCTGATTTACTGATTGACGAGTATCAGGCGATGCCATGCACACAGTGCTGAATGGATTTTGGGAAAGATGGAGTCAGGATGCTGATTGGCCCCTTGCCTAGAATTCTGTTCTGAAATGTAAACAGAAAAAGAAAAGAAAAGAAAAGGAAAAAATGTAGGTATCTATGGAAAAGGAAAAAATGTAGGAACTGCATATCCCATAATTGACAAGAAGGATGTACAGCTAAACTCTAATGAACACATGAAGTTGTATAAATTTAGGGTACCCTTCACAGTCTGCAGTCACTGATTCACCTGTCATTAAATAAACCTCCTAATCATCTTAGAAAATGGAGTTGGATAACAAATAACTCAATGAATGAGGACAACTAAGGTTAAAATCAATCTTTCTAGACAACACTTCACGTTGTGACTTTAGTAACTATAATGGGAACCCACACCCCTAACAGTCATTTGAGAGTTTTTGTGGGATTCAATTGCCTACACATTGCAATATTTTAGAGTGTTTAAGACATTTATATGATAAGTCTGGCACATGTGACACAGAGGCTGCAAGAAGCCATGGACTTAAGGACAGGCACGTAGATATCTCTCAGCATCTGATAAGGTTTCCTAAGTGAAGATGCACTTACTCTGTGTGTGCATCAGTTGCAAACTTTAAGCCAGAGTCACCAGTTAAATAGCATGATGTGGAAGCTATCAGTGATGATACCACTGTTTTGGGTCTAGACACTAGAGAAACAGGAGTCTGATAGTCAGCTACTGTAGGGACCATAGGTCTAAATCAAGTACAGTAGAGATTGGGATCTCTGAGAATTGGCTGCTTGGGGCACTGTAGATCTGGACCAGCTGGTAGACATGCCATTCTGTGGTTCTGGAGGAAATGAGAAGAGATGTGAGTACCTTAAGCTGAAGAGTACCTCCAGGTGCCCGTGGCTGGGGGTCTGAGGCTAGCTACTGGCCAGTTACTGATGCAATTCATATTTTGCTTGTACATGCTTACATGAGTTCCACTAGCAGAGCTCACTCCTGATCAGCTAGAGACAAGGAACAGGACAGAACCATCAGTGCTATTCACATTCATGTGAGTGCTGTTGGCAATTGTGTGGGTGCTTGTAAGGTAATGTCCTGCCTGTGTGTGGCCAGATGTGCATGTCCACTGTGCCTCTGAGTATGGACACATCTACCAGGCTCTGCCTGGTTTTTGGTGGCACCTGTAAAAACAGAGTCAAAGCAACCTTGCATCTACTGAACTTTGGGCTAGGCAAACTCTTAAGAGTTTCAAATTAAATATGTGAATCATTTTAGACTGCAATAGAAGAAATAGAAAAGCTAGCTTTTCCCAGATACAGTTTTAAGATAACTATCATTTTTCCATATCCTATGTTAGGACACTTGCTGTATTGTAAAGTATTTGATGCTTAAATAATAAATGTTTGGGTTTCTAAAAAGTTAGATTGAAATGTCTAAGCAAAACTAACAGTATAATAATTTGCATATAAAAGTCTGAAGTTAATCACTCAGCCATTAAAAATATTTTATGTATAAAAATGTATCCAAGTATCACTTTATTTTATTCATAGTTTCAGACTCCTGGTTTCTCCCACTTTCTAGAGAGGCAACAGTAACTGTATAGTGGTTGAAATCCACTGTGTAAAGAACTTTCTTGCCTACTTTAAAAAATATGACCAGAGAAATCAAATATTGCTGATGGTGAGATTAAAGAGGCTTTAATTAAATTAGAATCATAGAATGCTGGAATATATCAAGTTGGAAGAGAACCATAAATATTGAGTCCAACTCCCTGCTCCTTGCAGAACTACCTAAAACTAAATTCTATGACTAAGAGCATTGTCCAGATGCTCTTTGACAGGTTTGGCATTCTGTCTGTGCATTGCAATATTTGTTTTTCTTTACTGCCAAAATGGATATTTAACACACCAATCAGTGGTTTCATCAATTATCTATTATTTAGCAAACTGCTGTAATGTTTCATGTTTCCTTGTAAATTCACTCATTTTATGTGTGAAACCACTTCAGCTCACTCACTAATTTGTCAGGGTAACAATGTAATATCTTTCCTCCAGAAAAAAATATGAATATTACTGTGGTATACAGAAAAAAAATACTCCTACTTCATTATCTCTGAAATATCTATGGACTGTGCCTTATTCTGACATTGCCATAGAATCATGAAATATGTAATGTAAATATATAAGAAGTATGTAATTTTTAAATATATTATTTTCATTGAGGTGGTAGTAACAATGACACAGAATTTGATTTTACCTAAATATTCACCTGAATCTCTACCACAGTATGACACAGAATGAAATTTTACGGAAAAACAGCACATTCAGTAAAAATAGATTAATATCATATGACTTCAGGTATCATCTAACATAAAAACAGTTGAATATTTGTGTGGATAGATGCACACATCCCTATCTCAGAACAATGGAGCTTTGAAGGAACCTCTGGAGATTGTCTGATGCAAAACCCTACTCAGGTAGGGTCACCTGGGGCCAGTTGCCCAGAACTGTGGCCAGATGGCTTCTGAATACATCTAAGGAGGGAAACTCTACATCGTCTATGGGCAGCTTGTGCCAGTGCTCAGTCACCCTGGCAGTAAGGAAAGGTGGACAGGCCGGATCAGTATGCTGAGCCCAATGGTGTGAGAGGCAAATGCCACCTCAATGAGCAAAGTGCCAGGTCCTGCTGCACTGGTGAGGCCACACCTCAAATCTTGTGCTCCATTTTGAGCCTACTCACTGCAGAAAAGACACTGAGGTACTGAAGTGTGTCCAGAGGAGGACAATAGAACTGGTGAAGGGTCTAGCACATGGGTCTTATGAGGAGCAGCTGAAGGAGCTGTTCTTTAGTCTGGAGTGAAGGAGGCTTAGGAATTTTTTCTTTCTCAAAAGACTTGTCAAGATTGGAATAGGCTGCCCAAGGAAGCAGTCAAGTCATCATCATTCTGGAGGCATTAAAAGATGTGTAGTTGAATCATGCTTACCAGCAAGGTTTAGCTGTCGACTTGGCAGTGATATGTTTGTGGTCAAACTCAATGATCTTAAAGGGTTTTTTGTCACATAAATGATTCCATCATTCAATAATTAATACTAACCTCCACGGAAAAGGAGAAGGGCTAAATGGTAGAAAAACATAGATCTTTATTCCTGTCTCTTCTATTACTGACTTGTCAAAGAACTAATAATATATTAAGTCTTTCTCAGATCAGGACATCACTCATGGATGGTACATATTCTAATTGTCACACAAGGCTTTCCTAGGACAGTGACATGAGACATAATCCAGACTGGTTTGTAGGTAGCTTCTCTATATTATTATGTTTCTTTATTGTCCAAATCTCTTTTTGGCTCTAATATTTTATTCTCTTTGGGAATTCAGGCTATTTTCTGAAATGTTATTAAGTAGAGCTTGTCAAAAATTTTTGTCAGGAACATTCTTTTAACAGAAAAGTATCCTTCAACTATCCAAAAAGACTATGTATGTCTTATTTAAACAAAAAAAAAAAAAATAAAAGACATAAATTTTATATGTTTACTTAGGACACTATGGGATTCCTTAATGTATGATTACCAGAAAATGGTAGAAAAAAGAGAAATTTGAACATTTGGTAGCAACTGCTTTCAACTCTTCCTTATATTTGCCACCAGAATCAGTAGTTGTTGTAATGAAAGAGCTATAGCAAAAGCAAGCGTTAATTAAGTCAGTGATAAGAAAACTTTATTTTTCATAATAAAGTAGTCTGGCATACTACAGATTTATTTTTATAAAAACCATGTAAATCTCATGTTAAGCTGTAGTGATGAGCAACTTGTACAAAATGAATATTAAGACTTAAAGCAAATAAGTAAAATTATAAAGCATTTTGTGCAATGAAGAAAAAGAGCAATGTAATAGAGCATTGCCGTACACTCCATGTTTTCTGCTTGAGAACTGAATATATTATACACCATTTGGAGAAGAACAGGAAACCATGAAAAGTGACAATATTTCATTCTGGTGACAGCTTTTCCTAATTCCCTGATGTAAATACATTCATAATATGTTGTTTTAATCTTTTAATGAGAATTTTAATATTTAATTTTTAGCTTACATCCCCAAGTCATGGCAGGGGGAGAGGGTGTTTGCTTGTATATTGGGTTTTTTTACCTTTTTCATGCCAAAATGATTTATTTGTTTGTTTCCTTGTTTGGGTAATTAAACTGGAATTAATTACTCTTAGAAAACTAAAGAGCAACTGTAGCAAAAAGAGGATACCAAAGTAGGTGATAGTTTAAGGAGTAATGAATGTCTTCAAAATGCATGGCAATTTCCCATTCAGGCTGTGATATTCTTGCAGCCTCACAGTTCTGCTAGAACTAGCAGTAAGTTAAATGCTGGGTTAAAAACTAGCAAAAGTATTGTGACTGAATGAGGCTTTGGGGATATATTAATATTCTTTGTGTTTCTTCTACTTACAGAAATCTGAAAGGAATAAAACTTGAAGGTAGGAGCCAATTTGCCTTATGCAACTAGATTGTATTACAGCTTAGGTGGCTGCTTGGATATCTAACTTATGTTGGGTTTTTCTCATTTTCTGCATTGTCTGGAGAGAAATAGGCACCTCAGGGGGCCGTTCATTCTACCTAAATTAGACGCCTACCTTAAAATAGGGTAAATTGTTCACTGGTGGTGTATTGACTGCAGAAAGAATTGCAGTTGATTAGTTGTGTGCAGACAACTGAAGATTTAACTTATTTCTATTTTTAAAATCTAATGCTTCTTGCAGACTTTTAGAAGGGATGTCAATGATGAGACTGCAGCACTGTACTTTTCAACAGCTAAAAACAGGTGTGTTAAATCTTGGCATATTCTTGATCCATTTTACCAAAACCTCAAGTTCAAGCTTAAGCTAGGTGATGAAGTATGTCAGATCTTTCTCTGAAATCACTATTTTCCTTTATATTTGAAATATTCTTGATTCTCCTTGAATTTGCAATACATCAAATAGCTTCCATCTTCTTCTAGAGCTTTCACTTAGAAAATTCAGAACTGAGTTTGAGGAGATAGTTAAGGGATGTCAAGAGCAGCCACCTTCTCTTGTTGCTCCATCTTGGAATCTGTTCTGGCATGCTGCTGGAGCCCAGCCTGGCACGCACACACACAGGCACACACGTACTTGTGTCAGCATGCAGACATACACACACAAACACACACACAGACACACACAGACACAGACACACAGACACACACACACACACAGACACAGACACACACACACACACAAAGAATGGGTCACACAGACAGCCTCAGACAAGGCTCTGCCCCCAGCAGCCCCCACATTTGGATTCACACCAGACACAGGCACAGATGGACGTGTCCCCTCCTCTTCAGCTGGCAGAGGCTGAAGGTAACAAGTGCAGCACACATATAAATAGTCAAACTGTCAAAATAACTGTCTCACCTGCTCTCCATCAGATTGTTTGACAGGTCTTAATTCTGATAATACTCAATTCACCCACAGAACATCAAGACTAGTCTAAAGATTCAGGTGTACATATAAAATGGAAAAAATAATGACTTGGCTACCAAATCATATGTAAATGCTTTCTAAGAAAAAAAAAAGAAAAAAGAAAGATTTTATGTTTTCTTATGTTAACTTTAATGATCTATTCATGTTCAGTTAAAAAAAATCCTATTAGATTTTAGGGCAATTTCTTTGACATAAACTTTGGTGAAGACCATCTTCTGAAAAAAAATATTTGTCACATTGAAAAAAAGATATCAGAATGAAAGTACAAAAAAAAGGGCTAAATTATATTTCATTTTAAAGAACGTAATAAATTAACAAGCTTCAGAAAAGAAAACCAAACAAAAAAACCAATGAAACAAACAAAAATGACCCCCAAAACAACCTCCTCAAAAGCCACAATTCACAGAATTCATTACTGAAAGAATAGAAAACAAATAATGCAAAAGACTGCTGGCAAAGTGTTTTTTTATGACTGAAATATCTCAAATTAGGTAGTGTTTCAAATTAGGTAATGTCTTGAAGTGAGGGGTTTTGCAGACTAAAGCAAACTGTCAAGATTCCTATACAGTGATATATACCTTGTAATCACAGACCTCTCTGGTAGCAGGAGAATACATTCAGTGTAATGGGGAATAGTCAGCTGTTTTAAGATTAAAGTAAAAATGAAAGGTAAGAGTGCATTTGAAAATTGTAACTCAGTCTTACAGATATAGATATATCATGGTTCTTTCAGATTTGAAAATTCAATAAAATTTACTGAATTTATATATATTGAAAGCAGTTCTGTGTATAGAAGCTTTTATATGTCATTTTAAAAGAAGACTTGGAAGGGGAAAGCTGAGGGAATAGAGAGGCAACACTGCATTTGCTTTTTTTTAGTGGTAGCATTACTTTTCAGGTAAAAATGACCCAGAAGCCAGCAATAAATATCTTCTGCTGTAATTTGCCATCTTTCAGGATATAAGATGCACATTATTAAAAAAAAACCAAAACCAACCAACCAAAAAAAACCCACATACAAGGAATTAGAAAAAAAACTAAGAACACTCCTTTAAATTACACCATTGTGTATAGATAAGTAGACAGATAGCAGTTTTGTTTGTTTCTTTTGTATGAATAGAAAAAATGACAGTTGTTTAGTTGGTGTTGACTTTCCAAGGCTTTGGGCACACCATATATCATCTCTGTTTGCTATATGCTGTAAGATATCTTCCTGCACTTATTAAATCAAATATAACTGTCTGAACTATTGGCACACTTATTCCCTAGACTTCTGTTGTTCTTTTTGATTGTTTTTTTGATTGATAACTGACATTCCCCTTCTACTTCAATTGGAGGTTACTGTTACATTTTGTTTGAACTTTCCACAGTTAGGTCAGTCAAGGAGCAATAAAATTTAAAATTATCATTTCTCTGGAATAATTTCAGAAACATGTTCCATGGCTCTT
This sequence comes from Agelaius tricolor, assembly GCF_023055355.1. NCBI lineage: Eukaryota > Metazoa > Chordata > Aves > Passeriformes > Icteridae > Agelaius > Agelaius tricolor. The sequence goes on along the minus strand of NW_027269267.1, from coordinate 50,205,625 downwards.
TGTCTTCCCACAAACTCATGCATTTTTATTTTTTATGGTTTTTCCAATGCCCAGAAGCATTGCTGGATGATATTTGGAAACAATAACACAAAAATAACCTGTATATATTAACTGTCTCTAAAAGTTTCCTGGAACAGAGAAGTAGAATATATAAGCTAAGATACACTGATACTAATGGTCATCTTGGCAACCTCAGCTATGAAGATTATTTTAATTTGTTTTGTACTACTTTTATTTTGACCCTTCTCTTCCCAAGGGCCTTAAGATTTACCTAATACAATTTTTTTTTTATCTTAAACAGAAGAAAAACTGTAGTGGGTGGTAAGTCATTTCACCCTCCTCTCTCCATTCCCCAGTCAGAAACAAGAATATGTGTACAGGCTTAGCAACGTTAACCAAGATTTAAATTATTGCAGTAAGCTTTACTGTTGAGGAGAATTCACCACACATATGTGGTAGTTATGGTCATTCGTCTCATTGTTTCAATATTCCTCTGTGCTCTGCCTTCAAATTCATCATTTTCTAATAGCTCCACATGTAAAATGTCTCTAGGACATTCTTATTCTTCTACTACATGTTTATGTTATAGTCCATTCTCCTTTCACAAGGAGGAGGAGATAAGAAAAAGTGCTCAGCAAAAAAAGATCAATCAGAAACGTAGCATCCTGTAATTTAGAAATATCTATACACTATTACCTTCCTCAAATTTGTTATAACTTTCCCAAGGTGGGGAAAGCATATATTGATGAATTAATATGAAAACAGGATCATAAATTGGTTTGGGTTAGAATGGATCTTAAAGACCCTTTAATTCTAACTCCTCTACTATGAGAAGGGACATCTTTCACTAGACAAGATTTCTTAGATCCCCATCCAACCTAGCCTTGGACACTTCTGGGAGTGATGAATGATGGAATTAACCTTGCTTGGGTTTGGAATTATGGAACCATTTAGGTTAGAAAAGACCTTTGAGATCATTAAGTCTAACCGCAAACCTGACACTATCCAAGCCCACCAGTGAGCCACGTCCCTTAGTGCCACATCTACTAGCTAATAAGCCTCAAAAGGTTGAACTCAATGATCCTGAAAGTCTTTTCTAACCCAAATGATTCTATGATTCTACAAATTATTTTAGTAGAATTGCTGAAAAATACAACCACATATTTCATTTTTTGCCTTTAAAAACAGAGGTTTCTTCATTTCCCCACCTACATATAAGCCATTGTATACCTTTTTTCATCTCTACCTGGGATATCACAGTGATCAGTAATCTGAATGATGATATGTCAGAATTAATGACTGATTATTCTCAGTATCTCTACATTTACTATAAAATCTACACTATATTCTTAAGTCATTTCAAATATCATTTGCTTCACCTATATTCAAATGCATAAAGTTAGATGTCTGGTTTAATTCTGTTTTCTAGTCTTCTTCCATGCTCAGAGGACAATTTGTTTCTATAAGGGAAGATATTAAATCCTATGAGAAGTTTAAAATACATGAAAAGAATTTTGGCCACAACTGTAATGGAAGTGTAGGATAAAAAAAAATAAAATTTGCTTTGCTTTGATAACAAAAAAAGATTCCTTATATTGTTGTAATTGTTTTATGAAATGTCTTGCACACAAAGCCCCTCAGGTTTAATACCTAATTCTGAACACGAGCTCTCTCACAAGACTCAGAGGAAATAATTTACACTACTTTGGTGCCAGTGTTGCTGTTGGATTCCTAGTTTCACATATGCACTTTGAATATAATTAAAAAGTAGCAGTTTCTGTAACTCCATTAGATTGAAAGCCCCACAAAAACAAACTGGGGATTGAAATCAGCTGTATTCATGGTAAATTCCAAAGCATCACAGAGGACTGACTTTCTTTAAATCCCTTAACAATGTTTATTTCCTACACCTTAATAATTATAGAGTAGGAAAAAATATTCAGATAGGCAGAATAGTGATGCTGAGGATAAGTAAATCATGATGGTAGAAAAAAGTATTTCATACATAAAAATCAGATAAAAATACATTGTATTTCTTTTATTATTTAGCAATACAATAGAGGGAGACCCTTTATGGCACAAAGCTCTCAGGTATTTACATGAATATTGTCTAGAAGATGTGGAAAGCCTGGGCATGACTTACTTTATGTAGTACCCAGCCCCCTAAAATACTCAATGTGTCAAAAAAAAAAAAAAGAAAAAGAAAGTAGTCTACAATTTTATTTTTATTTTCTGACACTTTTATGCAGTTTAAGGCTATTACTGTGATAATGGCATTGTGATCCTATTAGTGAGAGATGCCTCTGTCTGCATTAAGCTGCAAATGAGACCATATGTTGAGCCCAAAACTTGGGGTGTTGTGTGTATGAGTAATTCATTCCTTTCCCACAATTTGCCACAGTGGGAAGTTTTTTCTGGATGCATCAACCAGGATGTGCTAACCAGATCTCATCTCTGCCAGGCCTGAAATTAGCTCCTTCCTGTCCCAAAGTTCTTCCTTCTGTGCTTATCCCAACTTCCTGTTGTTGTGCCTTATCTTGCCATAGTTCCTCCTGTGGACCTGACAGTGTTTGAGACAGGCAACTCTATACATCTCTTTAATTCCTTATAAATGGTTAAGCCAGCAATGATGGTGCCTGTTGGGTGAGTGTACTGCTATTCATTAGTTGTCTTTAATAAATCTGAACTTATAAAAAAAAATAAAATAAAAAAAAAAACCAAAACAAACCAGAAAACTGAGGAAAAACTACTTCTATAAGGAAAAGAAGGAACTAGTGGGGATTTTAACTTCATTTAAATATGTTTGGAATTATTTGGGTTTGATCTACCAAAAAATATTAAATTTTAAAATGCCCGATGCTTTCCCCCTTCAAAATATATTAAATTATTGCTAAGAAATTTTTATCCTACAGGAAATTGGTTTTCTTGTCAGCATAATGAGGGAGCAGGCACCTTTTCTTGCAGTTGTGTCATGATGTAAAAGCAGTTCTGCTGAAGAAACTTTATTTGGGATGAACTATCAGGAATTGTTCCCACCTTTGAACATGGTAGTTTAGGACAATGAATGGGGCTTTGCTGAAAAGGTTCCCTAGGAATTAACATCTTGGAGATTCTTACTAGAGCTCAGCAGGTCACATACAGATAATATTACCTTATTTCCTGTATCTACAGGATGAGCATGATCGCCACCTATAAAGCTGGAACACTTATCTACATGGTGCAACTGACAGTAGCTGAGATGCTTCACTTACAAAATTAACATTAATGGTTCTTGGTAAATCCTATCTTACTTTTGTTCCTAAATGCATTTGTAAATCTCCAGAGGGTACTTTAAAAAGTTTTGTGGAAGATAAATTGAAGATTCTGTCACTGTTGCCATTGCTTTGACAACCTAAATCAAACATAGCTTTGAATGTTAATGGCAAACACTACCAATTCTTAAAATGATCCCAAAGAGAATATAATTACATTGGCTTTTCAAAGTTCCTCTTAGATTTTGATTACATAAAGATGGAAAAAGTTAAAAAAAAATGAATTCAAACTATTTTTTTTGCTACATGTTCTTAGCTCTTACATTCTAGTGGGGGGAATTGATATGGGGAGATGATGATTGATTGGGGTTTTTTTAAATAAATCAAGAGGAAAATTTAAAAGAGAGTGTGGAAGGAAAAACATTAATCACTTTAAGGTTTTCGAGTAATTGACAAGGAATGAAAATGTCTAAATTAACTTGAATATTTCTTCTGGTTTTACAGGTAAAAAGTAATTTTATCTTTTACAAAAGAGAAAATGGCATGAGGAATAGGAAATTCAGTTAAATACACTACATTCAGTGAAATATCTGGGAAACTATCATG